>NC_064874.1:92159401-92204401 GCF_943734745.1 Anopheles darlingi
GTCCTGGAGTCGACCTGAACCCGGTCCCGGACCCTTCGGTCGCTCATCATCTAGCGCATCTTTGCACCAACTAACGATGATGACTAAAACACGGATATGGCAGCCGTGTATTAAGGGGTATCATAATCGTCGTTTAACGGCCTACAAGCCTTCTTTATGACCCCATCCCTAATCCCAACTAAAACCCCGAGACACCATTCTCGGGCGCTCCATTTCGGTCGGAGAACCCTTTTCGGTGAATCACGCCGATCGCCTGCCTTCTATGGTGCCGCATCTCAAGTCCCCCGTGGCAGGCGCGTTTCTGTTGGAATCGTTTTTTTTTTTTGGACAAGAATCGAAAGATTAATCACCAAAACGGCGCGCTCCACTCGGAGTCTCGGAGCGGATGCTTTGTTTCGGGCCGAACATTTAGATTCGTTTCACTTTCCGCGGGCGACTCGGTCGGTCGCAATCCGCCGGCTTCTCCAATTCCTATCTAATAGTCTGGCGCCGACCATAATTTCCTCCGCAAAGTGCGAATTCGACAAACCGACGACAGCGGAGGCGAAATCAATAAGAGGCCAATGGTATCAACAGCACAGCATGCCGTGACAGTTTTGTTTCTGTGGCCATGATCTTTTCAACAGCAGCAGCAGCACCAACGGCTTCGTGGCAACATTATGGTGCGAGATAAAATTAGCGGATGCCCTAATGCGACAACCACGTGCAGATGTGGTCGTGGCGTGTGGCTTTGGTTTAGGCCAACCAAATTTATTGACCAGCCATTGTCGTTTGTATGGATCTTATTTTAGCTTAACGCGCTCAAGTATGACGCACTTTTTCGCTTTATTTTTAATCATCTTTGATCTCAACTCGTAACGTAGCAATTCGCGTTTCACGAGCTCCCTCATTCATGTTTCTTTAATTCTATTTATACATAGTAATGATGATTGCAGAAAGAAAGGAAAGGATCTTATGATGACAGTACATCTATGCTATAGTAGAAACCGAGTGACTCGTCTCTCTATCCAAAGCTGAATGGAACTCTTTCTTCCATATTCAGAATGCCATTTGAAATGCCTCATTTATAACAACAATCAACAACGCACTTTACACAACGCAGCAGTTATCAGACATAAATCAGACCTCGTCATTACTTTCTCAACCTCACTCATCGAGGATTGGCCTTCCACTCGGCTTATAACAACCACGAAACAGCCTTCGATCACTGTTCACGTAAGTTCTACCCCGAGGAATCGATAATTGTTGTTATGAAGGCCCCGAAAAGGCCCTCAAGCGACGCACAAGTACCGCAAGCGCAAATGTTAAATCCCAGTTTTATGCCCAACAACGCACACACGCAGACAGAGGCACACAGCCATTGGCGAGTCGCAAAAAGACAAGTGGAAAACCTGGCGGACAAGCCGAGCAACCTGGCAAGACAGAAGCAAGCAAGCAGCAACCCAGCTGGTACACCGTTGGCAAGTGAAGGGGGTCTCTCCTTCTTCTTATCACATCGTACCGAGCATTGAGATCCTGCCAGCCGGCTGGCCGGCTAGCCGACCAGTCAGCCAGCTGCAAGGAGAAAGGCCAGCCGCAGTGTCCGCTACGACAGGAGCCACGGTGAACGGCTGGAAGATTGTGAAAGATACAATCGGACTCCAGAATGGCGGTTCATGGGTTGAGTGGCATGCCAAGCGCAAATATCGTAGCTCAAGATCTGTTCGCTGCCACCAACAGCCACTAGCCAAGCGCCACGAGGTCACCGGAATCCGGATTGTAGGAGTGTTCCGTTCCGAGCCAGTGGAATGACGTGCTACAGTAAACGTGGTCGTGAACAGTGAAGGTCCTTTGTAACGAGAGGCAAACGCATCGCGACGGATCATTACAACTGCGTGCATCCGCCGCAGGCACATCACGACGACGGTGGCGGCCACCGGATGACTTTCCTCTTTTAATCGGATTCCACACGCGGCACTCGTGACGACGACGTGTTTCGGTGGTTCTGTTGTTTGCTCTCCTGTTGGGGTCCGTCGATCCGTCGTAAAACAAACCTGTTTTCGGTGACCGACGGACGACGGACACCGGAGTGGTTTTGCTTCGTTCAAATTCCCATTTTGCTCTTGAAAAAGACCTTCATCCCGACCGAGGCTTGTAGTTCGAGGGGATAAAACATGCTGCTGAAGACGTCTGTGCAGTCCCGGATGCGTCACGGACACGCTTTCTTCACGAGACAATCGTCTTCTTCAATGTTTGCATTACTTCCAGATAGCTCACCGTTCCCCATTGCTTTGGCATGAATCGAGCTGCTGATTACACAAACCAACAACGATACCGCAGCACCGAGGTAAATGTTTGCTCAAGTGCTTCCCGTGTGTAATGGAATCCCACCTCTCTCTCTCTCTCGAGTGGACCAGAGATAGAGATCTCTCATCTGCATGTCCCCTGGCCACTCCGAGCAGCAACGATACCAAAGTGCCGGTTAATCAAGATAAATTGATAAACCAAATATAGGAAACCCTAAACGGTCAGCCTCTATCCGGCGGGAATTCCCGGGATCGATCGAAGCTGCGAGGAATCCAGAGCCAGATTAAGTACCGCAGTGGGACCTCGGAGAATTTCGCGGTTCACTTGGTATGCCATGTTGTGTTTTTGGGGTTTCTACATTCTTCTCCCCAAAGTAAGGACTGTTATGCGTCGTGACAGAGGTTCAAACAAGCACAAATTTATAATGTTTCGTGTGCGGCAAACCACCACCACCATCACGAGGCGCAGACACCGATAAATCAACAAACAAGCTGCTGAGCGAGAAGAGAAGCGTCTTTGGCTGTTTGAGCTGAAGAAGATTAACCGTCGGTGACACCGGGACGGTTCCCTGGGACGACGAACACATTTGTCTGGCGACGGTGTTTTCGACGAAGGGAAGGAAATTCTTCAAAAACTTCTCCAAATTTATTGTTACCGGATTGCTCCCGGTTCCACCGCTCTCCATCTGACCTACATTACGAAACACCAGGGACGACGACGACGACGACGGACACCGGAATGACAGAACAGCACAGAACGAACAGCACGTGAATGGGGAATTGTTGAGACAGCTGCTACTCGAACGAAGCATCGACCTAATGTCACGGATGACCAAACGCACCTACAATGGATTTCGAACGTGGCAGTATCGGAGTGGCCGGAGGTTGCACTTTCTTATGGACTGGACGTCTGGGACCTCTGTCGGGGTGACCGGACGCGTTGCGTAATCGCTTAACGAGCACGCGAACACGCAAACCTCACGTCAGCACGTCGTCGGTCCGGAGAGAACCGGACGATACGATATGTACGCCCGCGACCACGTCCGCGCCCGCGCTTCCGGTTTTTGTGGCCATTTTGGACGCTAAGCAGCTCGGAGCGGCCACTGTGCTTGAACGATATGTTGCAATATTAATGCTGCGCAAGATCCGAAACCTAAGAAGCGGAGAAGCGGATTGTACCTTCGGGGAATCCGTAACTGGCCGTGGTCCGGGGGGACAACGATGTCGAAAATAGACTTCCACGCATATAAGTTCATAAGTCATCACGCGCGGTGTGGACAAGTGGCTTGGTCCGGGTGTCGATGGACTGCAGTGATCGAAGCGTATACGCGAGACGCATGTTGGTGTCCGTTTGCTGCCGATGGCGTATCGATGGCCTTCGACGAATTCCGCAGTATTTATAGCCGGGAATCGCTGTTCTGCTGCAAATGCTCTTCAGAGGACTCCTCCGGACATAAGGATGTTTGAGGCTCACGATGTTTGGGTATTAAATACGATTCTTCCTCGAATGCGGGGTTTGTTTTGTGTTTTATGCTAAGAGATGCTATTTCGAGCTGTCACAATAAGAATGACTTGAAACGCAAACAGAGACGTGCTGCAGGCAATGAACAGTTTTCTGGGAAATTTCTCTCAATTTAACATCAAGTATTGACCATTTTAAGTCTCACAACCTGCTTCATAGAGATCAGTTGCCCAACATTGAGTCTGCGTTATGTTGAGTTACTCAATCATATTAACAGCAACCACTTTAAGAAAGAAGTTCTTTTAAGAATAATTTTACGAAGATTAATGGAGCCCAACTTTAACGCCGAAATTGATGAACAAAATTAGGTGGAAAATCTCTCTTTCCGGCAATCTTTTGAGACAGTCACAGCACCGCAGCCACGGGAAAGCCACCATCAACACGCGCCAAAATGGAAACAATTTATTTCTCTGTCACTCGACTCATCGTTGTTGCCGCCTTTTTCGGCTGTCGCTCAACCCTTGAAACTTCCCAAACTGCGACAGAAGCTAACGAAGATATAAAAAAAAGGAGGAAAAACCACTCCACCTCCAGTGGATCCGGTTGCAATTTGCAATAAAAATGAAATATGCGCTTCAACAAAGCAGAGAAAAAAAAATATCGCGAAACATAAATGCAAAACAATGTTGCACAGGTTCGTGAAGTACCCGGGGGCTCTTCTGGGGGTCCTCTGGTGTGTGTGTATGTGCGAGATCAGTGAGCAATGATTGCGAGGGAATGAAGAAGAATGACTTTTGGTAGAGATGCCCACCGTTTTGTGTCTCCCAAACTCCCGTCCTGTACCATGTGGAATGCCTTGAGCCCCAAGAGAGAGAAAGAGAGAGAGAGAGAGTGAATACAAATCTGTCCCAACCCATTTGCCGAGATGGTTGAAGCATTTTTCCGTCTTTTTTTTTCCTTCGATCGATCTTCAACAACAATGGTATGATTGAGGGAGCTCTGGTCGCGTTGGTGCAGCATTTGCATCCGCTGGAAACCCCCCGGTGGGGGAGGAAAACGAGATAATTCTTTTGAAATGCCAAAAACGAAAGGCAAACCGTCAGGTGCCTTTGGTGTACAACATCCATCCAGCATCTTTTTGTGAAGCGAATTGAAATGTTTTTCAAAGAGTTGGATTTGCCTTTAAGAAGAAGGTATTTCGATACAATGGAGTTCCTTTTAGTGGCTCAATTCAATAATCAATTTCAATATCTTGAACCGTGCTTCGAGGAGTTGGTATTTCGAATAGCATCATCGATCTCCTATTCACGACACGCACACATATTTCTTGTTGTAATGTTTGTTCCTTCATGTTGTCCTTCGCTGAAATACCTGAACATCGAAATCAGACAAGCATGACGTTTGCTCGTTTGCTCATGTTTCGCACAAGAAGAAGAAGACAAACAAATCGTGCGTCAATTTATCCGCGTAATTACCGTGAACAAAAATCCGCCCTGGGGTCGATGTCGCGTCGCGATTACTCCCGGCCTTGCTAAGCTTTCACCCGACCCGACCGGCTTCACAGACTGTCGCCAAACCCATCCACACCACCACCAGGCCGGACCACCACTAATCTCGTCGACGGCGGATTATGCCACCGTTCGGGCAAGCAAAACACTCAATCAAATGTCCACCAAGTGGCGGGGACAGCGGGGCCACCGATACACCGAAAACACCGCGATCGATGAAGTGTGCGAATCCATTACACGCGGCCAGCCCGGTTCCGTTGGGCAATGTTTGAACAACCAACAACCAAACTCTACACCGAAAAGGGGGGAACAGTTGATGATCAGCTCGCCAACAAGATTTCTCACTTTTATGTTCCGACGAAAACAGATTGATTGAGATAAACACGCTAACCCGGCGACGGAACACGACACTCTCTCTCTCGTGGTGCTACCGACGACGGTGTCCTCGCGGTTAGCAACAACCTCGAACAAGCTGCTGCCCGTCAGTGACGCAGACACCGACCGAACGAAAATGGTTTTGTTTTATGAATTTGGTCGTTTTCCGATTTTGTTCCTCCCTTTTCATGTCAAAAAAATCCTGTCCTTCCTTTCGCGGGGGGGATGTGCTCCTGGAAGTCACTTTCACGAAGCCGCGAAAGGACCGACCGGATAGAAAAAGTTAAATCAATTTCCTTCCACTCCAGCAAGTGCAGGTGGAGGGACCGGCCAGCCAGCGTCGGGACACAATCCTCATTATTTTCTCATTTTACAGATCACAGACTTTCGCGGTTCGTCGGACGGCCCCGACCAGAAGCCACACCAGAAGGACTTGCACCGGATGCAGACTTATCAATGAATCGCCGCGAATACTCCCTAATCTGATCGTTTCTTTTTCTCTCGTTCTGTCTGTGTCTTCCATCAACAATCACCGTAAATTATGCAGATCGGCTACTGAAGTGAAGGGTTCCCAAAAACAATTTAGAGAGAAAAATAAAAAACTTTTGACACCTAACGTCCAGACATCCTAGAGGCACTCCGACACCCGGTATCTGGGAAGAACTTTACTTCAAGAAAACTTAAAAAAGAAGGCCGCAAAGACCGAGGCGGTGCGGGGGAAGGAAATGGTAAATCAAATCAGTCGGAAGGCCTAAAACAAACACCGGCAATGGACGGTAGCGCGTGGGATAGTCGCGTGGAGCCGCTGCCCAGTGAACTTGAATCTTTAAGACTTGTTAAGCCCCGGGTTAAGCACCCGGGGCGGGGTGACCAGCCGGAGAAGCCGGAGTCCTTGTTCGGGCATGGGTTCGAGGTTGAGAGAAATTGAATGAAACTGAACTTCATACCGTACCATATGGGGAAGCATGGCGTTGATGGTGGTGGTGGTGGTGGTGCTGAAGAAGAAAACGTCGTCGTCGAGAAGGAATGGAAAGAATGCCCGGCCAGGCCAGCGAGGGGAAGCCGACAAATCGTTTCAAGGTTTAGTAACCGCAAACCAGCGGAACCTGCCAGCAGCACGACGACTAGGTTGCTATATCCTATTTAGGAAAAACGACTCCGGATCCAAGCCGGCTTGGCAAAGGGTTGTTGTGTGCAAGGTGGTGCGTGGTGGTGAGGCAGCTTAAACAACATTTCCGGCAACGACAGGCGGCGGTAGCGGTGGTTGGCGAGTTTATATGATTGACGCATGCCGCCGCCGCCGCCGCTCAAACATCGGGCATCGGTCACCGCATACTAATATTTCAATTAACCGCTTCGCCACGGTCCACGGAGGCACCATTGTTGTTGGAGTGTTGGATTTCGTGACCCTCGGTTGCCAGGTACCGCTAGCAACCGGAGGGAGATGCAACAAAATCTAAGCAAACAGTGGAGTGGGGAATGTTCCGTTTATGGCAAATCGGTTATGACGACTGGGGACACAATTAATACCGGAAACGTATTATCCACTCGTTGAATCGATTCGTTTGTTCAGATCGTCGTTATTCAATAACCTGTTATTCCTCAGCTGACAATGTTATTGCAAATTCGGAAACAATCGAACAGCTTTTCAGTGATTTCGATAATTAAGCACTGGAGGGAATATTTTAATCGTTAATGCTGTCTCTTATCATCCAAAATGGCGTTGCAAAATTACCATGAAACATTAAACAATGATAAAGTTGATTGGGATATGAGGAATGAAATGCTCATAAAACTAAAACCATAAACGGTTCCATCGTAAAAGACATGCAAAATGCATCTTTGGACAACGCTTCCCCTGTGTATTACCAAAAACAAACCGAACCCGAAAGCTCGTCCAACAACTTAATTACCCCGTCGTTCGTAAAGCGAACTCACTATAGTCTCATCGCGGATTAAACCAGATCCAGTCGCGGAGCCCGGTTCCAGTTCCACCGGTTAACCGGGTACACCGGTGACGGAGATTAAACTTTTCCACGCCTTAATGAGCCATTTAGCCATGGGATTGATCACCTCAGTAACGGTTCTCAACGGCTACAAATCCGGAAAACCGGGGACCAGATTGCGGAAAATTGAAAGGGAAATGCACATTCAATTAGCGCACAATTGGCGTCCGATGATATCGATCGCCATCTGGGGTCAACCATCCTGGGTTCAAATAGTCTGGTTCTTCAATGGCGATAATGAAGCAGCAACGTTGCGTAAGTTAATTTGCTAAAAACAAATCAATGGTGGCGAAACCACAACGAGAAGGACCATAATTAACCGACAAATTGGCAATCGGCGAAACTGATGCAACATAATAATAATGAGAAAGAAAAGAAAGGGGGTGGCCCGGTCGAGTCTTAACAAGCCTAGTATGTATTGCTAAAAAGCACATTCACCTCGCAAAACGCACGCGAGCATCCGGGCGGCCAGCTGCATTGCGCAACGACGACACATTCACGTTTGGCATCCTCCGCGAGCGAAGAAAAATCCATATCAAACCAGCGTGCGGTCCGAGAAAGTCCGATCGCCCGAAATAGCATATCATTCCTGGTTCGACATCTTCGTGAGGAAGTATTTTAATCCTCCCGCGGCCACCGCCACCCGGGTGGCTTGGCAGGTGAAAAGCGATGCTCGGTACTGATCACACAGCTGACGATCGAATTTTCACCCTCACCTCAACTCGGCCCCGAATGGGCGAAAGCACCGCGGTAACTGACCAGAATTACACAAGCACCCAATGGGCAGGGAAATGTGGGGCCCGCAAATTATGCCCCAAACCATAGTCGGGGGAGTGGAGAGACAGAGACAGAGATGGAGAGAGAGAGAGGCCAACGCCAACGCGAATCCAATTATTTGTTATCTAAAATTTGGGTATCCGTGCGAGGCCGCCTTTTGATCATCGGGAAGCAACCAACAGAAGAAAAAAAAATGAAGAAAAATGTTTCTCCCACCACCCCACGATGGAAGGTGGAAAATCGGAGCGACTTTTCCTCGACTTTGATCGAGAGCGGCGCTCTGAAAGGAGAAAATTGGATTCCAAAAGTTCCAATCACGCCCCGTCCGATGCAATCTTACCAATCTCGTTGTATTTCGGCACCTCGCCGAAAACGCACTTCCCCCTCGTGCGTGTGTGTGTGATTTTGGGGGGAAAAGTTTGTGGAAACTCTTTCTCGGAAGACGACGACAAGTGTGAAGTCCATAAATCATCGAGGAGCTTTGGGCGTGGACAGCAACATACGCATCAATAAAACCGAAATTAGATAGCCAATCGTCGTCGACAGCAACATAACAGAAATACGAGGAAATTAAGGCAACATTCGACCTGTCCGCGCACGGTGTGAGGTCTAGGTTTATGGAGTCAATGTCGAAACTAGTCCGACCGTACGGAGACGACTATCCTTCGCCCCTTTGGGCTTTTATGGGAGTGAAAATGGTAGTTTGAGATATCGACACCGCCGTGAATGGCAATTAAACTTCAAAACACAACCGAAATCGACTGGGCGTAACTCCTTATAACTTCGTCAACCCCCACGGGGGCAAAGACGGTGTTGTTGATGTCGCTTTCGGATCAACCTTAGAGGATCAACTGTCCTTCGTCGGCGACGTCTTAATGATCTGAGGATTTCGGTGATCAGCAGTAGAGGCGGAAGTACATCGCTAGCTCCAAAAGGGTTTGATAAGCATTTCGAAGTGCCTCTTCCAAAGCGAACCAATAACACGAGACCATTAACGCTGCACTGAACATGGGTCATAAAAACGAATCGAAAATCGTTTCCTTCGTCGAATACTTGTAAGGCATGACCAAGGACCATCCTCAGATTGCCCATCGAGTCACTATTAAGTCGGGAATTCGCTTGAGCTGCTAATGAATGGCCAACCGGCTACTTCCCAGCTGGAGGCTTCTTCTGTTTAGCATCGAATAGAACTATCATTCGGAATATCTGTTTAAAATTAACCTCGATGTCATTAGACACGTTAAGCTCGGTTTGGTTCACGCTCTAGCAGGTAGTGTGAGAACCTCACACCACGCCAGTTAGTAGTGCTTTCTTTCCTCTGTCTGTCTGTCTGTCTGTCTGTCTGGTGTGGCCATCGTTGACGTGACGTTCGCACGTCGCATGACCATGTCGAGACCCTGCGGCACGCAACAATCCGTGGCGAGCAAACATATTTCATCTAATTGACTTCACAACGGAAACAGTCAACACATATTTGCAGCACCTTCCGGCGTGCGACGGCGAGAGAACTCTGGTTTAGGGAGAGGGTTTACCAAGTCAATTCTCAACCACGACACCGCACGCTGGATATGACATGTGCCTTCGATCTTCACGAAACGAACTCAACGGTTGACGCCACGCTCCTTTGCACGTCCAAACCAGAGCTCACAACTTACACAAGCGACGTTTGGAACCGAATTCTCAACGTTTCACAGCATGTCGAACATGTCAACCCCAGACAATTGGCACCAACCAACCAACCAGCCGGGTAAGTTCGAAGAATTCCAGCGGTGGCCAAATGCGATTCGGTTCAAAATCCGCATTACGTAACCATATTTATTCAAGACAAACGCCGTGCCAAACGTCGCACCACATTCCGTGAGAAATCGAACTAATTGGATTATTCTTCTGTTGGCCAGATTCTCATTCGTCCGCAGGCGACTTAACTGCGCGAGGTGTGGACACGGCCAGGCCTGGACCGGGCGCGACAGTGATTGCCGGTAGTGCTCGTGTTTTATGCAGGCCATAGCAGCCGCATACGAAATTCGCCCTCGACCCGGGAACCAACCGGGAACAATTTAAATTCAACTCCAACCCTGCAACCAACCAATGGACGGTTCGGTAATTCGGTTGATTGGTGCAAAGCGCGACCAAAGCACGCGTTCTCTGGTGCAGGACCGTTGAATACTCAACAAGTTATGACGCAACAACCGGACCCCAACCCGGGGTGGTGGTTCTAGAGGGAACGAGAGCTCCAGTCAAACACACCTGTTCCACATAACTCTGGAGTTGAAAAATTTATATATTTTTCTAACTCTTAACTCATAAAACCATCGACACCTTCCGGGCAGCACTCTGGTATGATAAAATTCACACTAAAGCGTCCCATCTGGTGCATCGTGCGGTGTTGTAATGGCCCCCAAACATGCCACACACTTGCTGGAACACCATCATGCGCAAGGTTCTGTGCTAATGCTAATACATCCTTCTGGTTATCCAGAGGAACACAACCATCATAAAGCAACCTTGTGTGCACTAAATTGAATTTAAGTGTGGACATGTAGTGTGGAAATGTTGGAGAGCTGGAAAGCAGCGCAGCTACTGCTGCACCTGCTGCACCGACAAGCGTATCCATCCGCATCGACGCCGGTTACGACGCCGGCATACAACCTGCCGTAGAGCATTCCGACAAAAGAACCACCCTCCAGGAACCGGCATCCCACAAGGGGAAGAGCATTCTTGCGAGTAACAATGTTGAAGTAAATCAGCGAACCGTTACATCACAAGTCGGAACCGACGGAAGGTTTTCAAAAGAAGAGCGAGATGCCAACAAGGGAAGCATTTCGACCTTATGCTCACCTCAAGATAAGAATAGTTGAAAGGCGGTCTCGAGAATTCCGGAGAAAACAAAATTTAATCTAAAAGGTAAAAGTGGAAATCAAATAAGCGGTGGTTCAGCTGCGAAGTGGCAGAAGACTCTACCAACGAGCAGCCATCTTTGAAATAAGACGACTCATACGAAACGCTGCGTGGTCCTGCACTATGACTGTGCCTTAGATGGTTAGAAGGGGTTAGAAATGCAATTAAAAATTAAAGACACACACACGTATGGCCAGAAACAGACACTCGTGCCGGTGGTGGCCAGATTAGCGCGACCGCGACCAGAGGAAGGCTTCAAATAATGCACGAAGCGTGACGCTTTTCGGTGTTTTATTTATTCTCCAGCGGCAGAGATAACCCGTGTGCACACGAACCCGGAGCCTGGCCCGCACGGGATCGCACGGTGCGGTGGGAATGGACGTCATGCGGTGCCTGAACCTAAAGATTGCTTTTTACTGATAATGGGTTGGACTTCACCTTTCCAGCGTTAGAAATTAGCATTCGCTCGTGCGCACAGCTGCTAGCAGCCATGCTTCCAATGGTTCTTGTGGAAATACTACATTATGTCGGGCCACAGATTTTCGTTTGGATTTGCTGTGTTCGTGATTTAAAGTCCACACAGTGTAGAGGATGATCTGCAGCAACATAGAGCATCGCGAGTCTCAAAGGAATCGCTTCTCCATCTCAGGCGAATGTTTCAAAGAACGAAACTCCAACAAACTAACGGTACACGGTCACCAGCAGAAGCTGCGAAAATATTTGGCCACAACATTATAACCTAGACACAGCCTCATCTTCCCCCCTCCCTTTTTCCGGTGAAGTGGCAGCACCACTTCATCGTGTATAGCGATCGTGAGAGCGCGCACACATCCTCCCAGTCGCGATCCACTCGCTCGTGGATCCCTGCTGGGTTAGATTCCCCGTCCCCAGCGGCCGATGACGTTGGCGTTGGCGATGAAATCTCTTCTTCACTTTTTGCCAACATAAAGTGTAGCTTCTTGTGGTTGAGAGCCTTGTCCTCTCGAGCAAAGGCATCCCTTTTGGAATCGCACGGAATTCCATTTGCAAACTTCCACCTCCCAGACAGACACACACGAAAGACATTTCGGCATCCGAGGGTGTCAAGCTAATACCCAGCACAGACACCGGAGCCGGATCCAAAAATGGAGAAAAGAACTTGAAAACAAATCTCGCGCTGATTGCGAACGGAACAACATTTCTGCTGGTGAATCGTTTTGTGTTTCGATTTTTTATGATCCCGCCCCCGAGCGCCACACACCGGGAGTCTGCTATCTGGTGTGCTGGCTGGCTGGCTGGCGGTCGAAATTTATGCTCCATGTGCGGTGCGGTGCTTGCTTGAGGGGAGACTCTGATCGCCATCACACACCAGCGTGTTGTGTTGTCACGTTTTGGAGACTCCAAACACGCCAAAAGATGCCGCAGGAAGATGTTTGCTCTTTTTTTTGCTGCTGGCCCACCGACTGGTGGCATTTACAATGTGACATCGCAGTGTTTGTGTGTGCGTGTGCGTGTGTGCGAAAGAGCAAAGATAATCCCATCCCTTAACTACCCCTTTGTGGTCGGCATTTGTGTCGGCTGTTCTACTGACTGGCTGATAAACATCGTCGCACTAGGAGGTAGCAGACACCAATAGAAAGAGGGAGAGAGAGGTCACTGTTGGATACTGTTTCGCAGAAACAAGTTTATGCGAACGTGAAAAACCTCACGATCGCTTTTAAAAAAAACTCATCTGCGCCGATCGTGCGATCGACACCCTCGAAAACACGGGAGGAGTATTGAAAGCACAGAATGGCGGACGGAAAACAGACGACGAAACTCATCAAACTGGCCCCCTTTTTCTCGTGGGGGGCGTTCAGCCAGTTGACCGCGCAATAGCCTTGGCCAATCGGCTTATGTGGAGAGTTCGGATCGTTGCCTCAATTTAAGATGAATTCAGGTTCTTCTTGACCGGAGTGGAAAACCAATTTCGCAATTCGCGATGAAGGCCTTTGAAGATGTGTTGAAAACATACACCAGTGAGGGGATGGACAAAACCCAAATCAAAGCAAAGGGGCGACAGAAACCCGGGAAATCAATTCCAGGTTTGATTGATAGCGAGTGTCGCATCCGCACGTTCTGCACAATCTTATCAGAACTGCTGCTGCATCGTCGCAAGACACCTAATTAGCTTGTCAGCCTTGTACGATGAACTATGGAATGAACTTCAAACTCACACTACTCCGTTTGTAATGCTACAATATCGGTTGGAAACAACATTCTTGTCAGACTTTGAGACTCCGATGTTACGATGCGGATTCGTAATAAAACCTTAAATACAGCCAACAGGACGGTGCCGGATGACGACGATTA
This sequence comes from Anopheles darlingi, assembly GCF_943734745.1. Classification (NCBI taxonomy): domain Eukaryota; kingdom Metazoa; phylum Arthropoda; class Insecta; order Diptera; family Culicidae; genus Anopheles; species Anopheles darlingi. Next base: position 92,173,044 of record NC_064874.1, read on the forward strand.
CGGGATAGAATCCCCAAAACCGGACTAGATACAGTCGCTGGAAACGCAGAAGACACGGCACTACTCCTAACGATCGCCTTGTTTAGTATTTCCCTATCACAGATCGATCACAACGAATCACAAACACTATGCCGCAAAAACACCACAAACAACTCCCCTTTGGAAGGACCGCGGTTGAAATATGATCACTCACGTCGGCTGTGGCGCAGTGAACTGAACCCAGAGCGCGCGATAGGGAGATAAATGGCGCACATCACAATTTGCGCAGGCAGCAATGATCAATCATATGCACAATAATACACCATAAACCAGCAGCAGCCACAACACCGAGCAGCTTTTCCTATGCTGCAAAAGGCCTGAAGGCCATCATCACACGCACCACTCGCTCACGTACACTCCGAATTCGTGCATTTTGACCGATGCTAGAACGCACGTTGTTGGCCTATATTTTTCACACCAAAAATTGCGAAAAATGTTCACACAAGAACTGCACAAAACACGCACTAAGCGACAATCCACGAAAAATACACCGAAAGCAGGAATAAAGTTGCAAAAAGTTTGTCTATTTGCTACCTGCGAAGCTTCATTATTTTATGCGTTTGTATGTTTAATCTTCCAAAAACTGTGAACCTTTTCCAGGTACAAAAACACAACGGACGCACACGCCAGGTGGAACTTGCTTCGGCGGCTTTCGGCGAGAGGTTGCCGCTGTGTTACAACTGCTCGATCGAAATGGTATGAATTTTTTTTTTTAAATGGTATGAATGGGACCGCTGAGACACTCGTGAAGAGCAGATTTCACGTGCGACGACCGGGACCTGTATGCGTGCCAGCATAAAACAACATCTACACCCCCCTGATGGAGGCGCCATAAGCGAGAAAGATCGAGCGACCAAAGGCCGCTGCTAGGGGGCGTAAAAGAGATGCACAAAGTGTGCGTTTCAAGGTGTTTGTGAATCCTATTGGTTCTCTTCTCTCGGTCAACACGAATCTCTCTCTCTCGGGAGAGAGAAGTGCGTGCGATCGACTGCGAGATCGAGAGCACAGCGAAAAGGGTTAAGCAACGATCGTTTCCGATCTTCGGAATCACCGATCCACCTACTTTCAGCAAAAGAGCGAATAAAACGAGAATATTAGCCAAAGTAACTATTTATTTTTTTTTTTTTAGATAAGTCCATCTAAGGATCAAGGATCCATTTAATCAAAATAAAAATAATAACAATTCCATGGTACTGAGCAATATAATCGTCGATTGGTAGTTCAAACTCCCATCAGTTCAGATGATTCAGAAATTGTATCTTAAATAACATTACCAGAGTCTTTAGGACTGTCGAGAGCAAACTTATATTTTTAGACAATTGAGGAACTGAATGCCTTGAGTGTATCCAGCGTTTCGAATGGTCAATTCCAGTTTTGTTATCTGTTGTACCACAAAAGCTTTTAAATTTCGCGAATCATAAAATCCAACCACAGCGAACAACAGCTTTTGGCGGAGGATTTCATTTGAAAAGCATTAAACTACATTCCATTCCATCCAGACCATTTGTTTCACGAATTTTATTGACGCCAAATACCGCGATCCGGAATCATAATCTGTTTTTCGCACCTTCCAACCCTTCCCTTAACCGTCGAATCCAGTGGCTTTCTTCCGTTAAAACCTTAGAGAGTACAGCGCAGATGAGGTACAGAGCACGGAACGCTACTTTCTCATGACGCAGGTTTACAAATGGGTTGGTGTTACAATAAAACCACTCCGAGGGGGGTTGCTGGCCACCCAATGGTAGTAATAAAAGAAAAGAAAAAAACAATTATATTTTACTGCCTCTATAGCCCGTAAAATTCTCTAGTTAACACTCATTTACGTCGTTAAAGCGGCTGGAAAACTAAACCACAAACTGCTGTGAAACTTGCCTTCTCCTCCTGATCCTCCTTGGAGAAGGGTAGTATGAGAATAATGGGGGCCCTAGTTCTTACCGGCCAGCTAGTCAAAGCTCGCTTCCGACTAACCTAATATTAAAATTGTCAGACAGTCGATCATAAAACGAAAACACAAGGCGAGTCCCAAAACAAAAGACTACCCATCCCCAATGAAAGCCACCCAAGGCTCCCACCCCTGCTCCGGCAGCCTCCGAAGAGTTGATTAATGGAAAACCGCACGGAAAACATCGGAAAATTAGAGGTGACGTCGCGGCAGGGGGCGAACTCCATCTCCGTTCGGTTAGTTTCGGTTGAAGGCAGATTAGATCTCTTTCGCTCTCTGCCGGGCGTCGATCACGAGCATATCGGAATTGGGTGGTGTGTTGTTGTCGAAATGAAAGCTTCGCCCTTATCTTCCCATTTCCACCGGCACGACACCCGAGCCCGGCACCGGCGCATCTCGGTCGCTACAATACCGAAGGAGAATGACAACATCCGCGACGCTCTCCGGGGTGTCGGTAAACACAGCACGGAACGAGGCAAAACTAATTAAATTTCGTAATAAAATAAAACAGAGAGCAGCTCCACGGGGCCGGAAAACATGGCTACCTCCTCTTCCCCCTTCTTCACCGGGAAAATACCTGTGGATTCGGGGGTCCAGTGCAGATCGTTCAAGCGAGACACCACACGCTCCTGTAATGGCAGATACCCATTACCGGAGTTGATAAGTTTTGTGATTTACGCCGGCACCGGTCAGTCCTATCGCAAAGTCACCATCGGAACGACGGAGACGTCGAACTTTCATCTAGCGGGATTTTTGGCCAGCGACCGGCATGCCACTCGCTCCACCCCACTCCGCTCCGCATGAGGCCGATGGTACCGATGTGCAGTCTTTGGTTGGATGGAATCGATTGAAATTCAAACGCTCTCCAATCCGTAGCCACCACAATCGTGAGGAGTAAGCGAAGGTGTCCGAAATCGCACCTTCCAAGGGGGCCACCAAGTTGTGTTGAAATGATGACAGTTTTGAGAGCGCCAGTCTTTTGTGTCTTTGGCATCAATTTTCAGTGGAATTTCGTTGAAACAAACGAAATATTAGTTACGTAAGTAACTGAAACACTCCTCATCTTACACCAAGGTGGCCGAAATCAAGAGAACCGGCTTATCACTTTCGAACCACACCCTCGCTTCCGTCGTTTGCAAATTAGAAGCTAATTTAATATGCGTCCAGGAACTCCCCCACGGAACAGCTTTGGTCCTTACAATCCGGGGTTCCGGCAGGTTTCAAATTTTCCTCCGTACGATAAACTAATCTAAACCACCCGGTTGGGGTTGCGGATGTGAAACTTCGTCGTACGAACTTCGCGAACCCTGTCCGAACGCTGCCGGAAGCAGCAGGCAGAATTTGATCAAATCAAGCCCAAGAACAAGCCTCACCAGCAGATCAGGAAGAGCACTGAGGTGAAACTTTATCATTCTCTCCCCTCGGGGATGATTTACGGTCGAGGTTAAGAAGCATTCAACACAATCGAGGAAATAAGAAATAGTTGAAAATGTTCATAAAATATGCTGTTCTTTGTGAAACCCCTCAACATTGTAACGTGTTCCATTACATTCTACCATTAAATTTACTTTAAAGTGTTTTCGTCCCATAAATACTACGGTTGCATAAGTTTTCCTTTCGCGGCTTTTCCGGCTTTCCGTCTCGCGTGCTGGCGACCAAGTAACGGTCGGTTTGAAAACTTGACGAAACGAGCGGAAGCTGCATGCGCATTGCATACCTGCCAGGCGCACATATTTTGTGTTCCCGGGTTCGTTGAGTTTAAGCGCTTGTTTCGTCAAGTTTTTAAACCGACCGTTACGCGGTCACAAGCGCGCAAGGGGGCTGGGAAAAGCCACAAAAGGAAAACTTCTGCAACCGCGAGGAAGCGAAAGACGATGCCTCGCTAAAGAATAGAACTTTTACTTACGTGTGCTGGACACTTTCGGCGTCAGCTTAGGCGAACCACCAGAAAGGCTCAGATCGCTCAGCGAACTCTGCTGACTATCCTTGCTTTGGGTGCGTCCCCTGCAAAAGACGAAGAAAAGAGGAAACTTTTGTCAGAAACTATGCGGCTAATGTGATGGTTTGGACAGTGTTTGGCAAAGGAATGAAACCGGGAAACCAGAACCAGAAATAGCATCCAAATTTAAGTTTTCTTTTTTAAGACAACCCCACCCGGTGGTCGACCGATAAGATAAGGCGGGGCGCTGGTACTCCGAAGCCCAACCACCCCGAATGGGCAGGCAAAATCAAAACGACTGCTATTTACATTCGATTGTTTGATAAGTTGCGCAATGGTAGATAGCGAAAGTATCGACGAAGGGAACGTCGAACACAAATTGTGGGTCTAAATGATTTCAACATGGATCCATTTTATTTGCTCTCTTCCTCCAAGCAGCAGCAGCAGCAGCAGCATGTGAGATTGTCCAGAGTGACATTCAGCGGCATGATCATAACGTCGTCAAAGCTCACAATGACCAGCGCAAACAACGCCATCCAATGACGACGACAACGACGACGACGACGACGACGTTAAAATTATCGTGTTTTTCCCCTGGGTCTCAACCTCACACTGGAGCTGGCAGACATTCCACCGGCGTCGGTATCGTTGGAGGACGTTGGGTGGCTCCACAGTGGGGTGGTTTTAACTCACACAATCAACCCCTGCTGCTGGTGGTACATGGAGCCCAGAGTGGCTAAACAGAGCCATAAAGATGTAAGACAGCAGGTGGCGTCAACCATAGATAAATGCGTTCTGTTCCACGGTCCCGGTGTCGATACTTCGCGCCTCAGAATGCACAAACACACAGTTGCGTCCGGTTTAGCACCGATACCGGATGGTGTACAGTCCCGGCATCGCGAGTACGAGCAACGAGTTTCACGTGCTTTGACTCCACATCTTGTGCAATGCTTCGACGGTTCCCAGGCTTGGAAGTTCGACACTCGGAGTGTAAGAAGCTGGTTGTGGAGTTGAAAAAGAAAATAAAACTCCAATCATCCCACCACCGGGGGACAGGGAGAGACAGCGAGAGTAAGGGGTTAGGACCGCGGCAGTGACTCCCATCATTCCTTCGCGGGTTGTACCTCTAACGAACCGCTAACACCAGTGCCGGGGCTGATGATGGTCAAGGTCGATTGACATCTGCGCTCGGACGTGCCAAGACGTTCACCTGTGTCGCGTCTTATACTCACACGAGGCCCACGAGGCCCACCGCCATGATGTGTCACGCAAGATGTCGCTGGACACCATTCAGCGGCCTAATCGAAGCTAATTGGAAGCGCTTCTTTAGCCATTTATTTCCCGCAGCCGTTACGCATCACGCAACCACCATTTTCTGGGTTTTTTTTTCTTTCCGTCGGCATTTCCGTCACCTGACTAACTTCGTGACAGAACTTGGTACAAACTTAACGGTCTCTTTAGGCTGTTCATGGCATTCGCCGGAGAATCGCGTCTCCCATCGTGGTCCAATTCCATTTCGCTCGTTTGTTCTTCCAATGCCCCTTCACTTGCGATAAACGTAGAGCAGTAGTAGTTGGACAATTTTATATCTTTATTGTGGGGTGTTGTAAAGCCCGGGAATTGCTATTCGGATTTACACAACGTGGACCGCAGCCTACTGTAGGGCAGCGGCTTTAAGCAATCGAATATACTTCCGCTTTCTTCAGCTGCGAGTTTGCTACAATTTAAAACAAAATAAGGAAACATTGTTAGCAATATTGTAGAACTACCTCATTGTCTCGGTCATGTTTGAACAGACAGCACTTGAAGTATGCTCGCAAAAATATGCTCGCACCAGCGAACTGTGTGATGAACTGTTATGTTGAAAACATATGTCAACAAGCTGGTGAAGCGTTGTCCACTCGAAGTGTCCACACTTTCCATCATTAATCACAAGGATCAAGTACAGCATCGAAGGGCTGGCCACAACTCGTCATATTTCGCAAGCACCGGGTTCCATTAGAACACTGTAACGAATTCAATATCCAAGCCATAAATACCACCAACAAGAAGGTGCCACCATCTTTCACCGACTGTGCCTGCGGTGACATCGAAGTGGCTGGAGTGGACGTAAAACAAGCGTACCGGTCGATACCGAGGACCGTAACCGGAAACGCAACATATCGGACCAGAGGCCAAATGCAATCATAACGCCCGCGAGCACACCATTGTCTACCAATTGCGAGGCTCTGCAGGTGGCCACACCGTACGAGGCCTATTGTCTATCAGCAATAGGCCAACACCGATGGCCGATGGTCAGCGATAGTGATGCCGGAACAATGGAGGCCAGAGACTCGAGCATCATCATGGGTGTCCGGAAGTTTCACCACAGGACACTCAGGTGGGCTTGGCACATCACACACACACACGCGTATATCGACGAAGGTGGACCCATTTTGCAGTAAATCAACCCACCAACCACCAACGACACCCCTGGCCCATCATAAGCTTCAACGTATCTGAAGCCCTAACCGCAAATAGGTTCAACAGCCCCCCATCTCGTCTCTTCGGTGAACAATGTAGCATAAATCTAATTTTATTGCCAGTCCACCATCCCACCGTGATGCGCTCGATCGCAGACCAGGAGCCCCAGGTCCGGGTGTCCTTTCCAGCCGATTAGCCACCGGTACACCGGACACCGGAACGGCGCAAGCGACGTTGAGCCGCTAGCTTAGGATTACAAATTTCCAATAATTTTCATGACACCGTACCAGAGAAAGAGAGAGAGAGAGGGCAATGGAGAGACAGGGACCTGGTGCTGGTCGTGCGTGAAAATAGGTGTCATCCTTGGTGGGGAAAATGGAAATTTATCGACCCAACGGGACAGTCCCTTCCATTGCACACAGGTGCAAAGTTCTGGCACCTGGAACTGGGAGGGCACAATTACTCACTGGGAGGCCACCGGTGCAGTGTTTGAAGTGTCTTGGAAACGCAAAGAAATGCAAACAGACACATGCACAAGCACCAGTGGCCTCACGTTCTTGCAACCACTGTCACCGTTATGCAAGCAGCATGTTATTGTAGCAACACGCAGCACGCATGCCAGCGAAAGAGAGACCTTCACATTTCCAGCAGACACGAACAGTGCGGGACTTAAAAAATCCTTCATCACAGACACCCAGCGCCGGAGCAGGGTTCTTCGGTGGTCCCAGGTTTCGTGTTCAACACAATTAACCCGTTGCACATGTAACAATTCGGAAAGACGACGAGAGGTAGGTTTGTCGGTGAGAAAATGGCGAATGGCGATAAAAATCAGCGGAGGGCAAAATGGCGGATACGGCAGGCCCGTGCGGGCTAATTGAGCGTGTAATCCACATCCATCATCCAGATCGCGGGCGAGGCGACTGACGATTTCTGCACCAGCGCGCGCGACTCACGAGAGAAGAAGTTACATTGTAGCGCGGCGAAAGGAAGAGATCGTTTTCGGGGCGGTTTTTGTGGCAACCGACAAGACGGAATCAGCATATATTGCGCGTAGGTGGAGCTCAGGCCAGGGCTGTGGCCAGCAGCGAGATTACATAAAAATGCTGAGACATTAATTGAAATGGAGGTCACGGACCGTGCTCTCCAATGATACCGCCAGTGATGTTAATGAGGAAGACATTGTATGTAGTGGTTTTATGAAAAGCAACAATCTTGATTTGATTTAGACAAAATCATTCAATGGAAATAAAATTTGCAAATAAATGTCGATGCGAATGTCCGACAGACACTTACATAAACCCAAACGATCATATTTTGAAGTAAAACCATCATTCGATACCCGCGAAAACGTCACATCCATGACCGTTTGCTTCAACTCCAGTGGACCATTTCATCGTCGTCGAATCGTCGATTTTAAAATGCACCACGGGCGCGCCCCGCGTATGTCAACCGGCACTGAATGCAAATCAATCGCCATTACTATCAATATTCATTAGATTTAATTGACCGACTCAATGGGGCAGCAGTATGGTGGCCGGATTGGGAAAATGTCGCCATTCGCCACGTGCGCCATCCGTCAACGGAGGTCCCCAGGCGGGGCGCCAACTCCACATGAAAGTGACAATCTTCATGCCGTTCCGTTGGCGCTTTTCGTTCTCTTTTTTGTGCCATTTCGATCAGTCGACCACGCAGTAGCACCTAACGTATTCCAGACAATTTAACACCGGCTGGCTTATCAACTGCTGAAAGAGTCGTTGGTTTGTTAATGGATCTTTGTTCCGAATCCGTTTGCATAACATCATCATCCTGCGCTGCATTAAGCGGCCATCGACCGACGCGCGCGGTCGAGGGCACGTCGAGGTCTGAATTCGATGTCAAGGAGCCGGCACTAGTGCAATCGCAAGTACATCAACGTTGTTTATCAACGGTGCAGCAAGCAGGTCGCAAGCTTATCAGCTTCGGTGGCACCATCGCGCATCATCATCCTACCTGAAGCACGCTGTAATCAACCTAATTTCGTCGACGCGGATTATCAGCTGACGCGAGCTGATGCTCGAGAACAACAACCGACACAGCCAGTATGGTTAGAGCCAATTTGACGGATGCTAAACGATTCAATTATGACCTCGAGCACCACTCGTGGTATGATTATTACAGCCAAAAAGCCTTACATCCGAGGTCAGGACGTCTAGACGTCCGGATACTTGAGCCGAACCGAATGAAGGAAGTACTCATGCTACAACCGAAAAGCACGTGAAACTTCTCCCAGGAGTAAACATGTTAGTTGACTTTGGAATTCAAAGAGGTCATCCCTTTGCTGCGGCTGTTCCAATTAGGCAAAGCAAACATCGATTATCGCTTGAAAGTTCCTTCCTAATGGCGCATGAAATCTACGATTTGAATGTTGCTTGAGCCAAACGTCAATTCTGCATAACAATCTCCAAGAAATGCTGAACGCGGCAAGAACTTTACCGAAGATCGTTGTTCTACGATCGCTCAGAACTGCTGCAAACTGACTTCTTAATCTCAATTTACAACCACTCCCGTAGACGGTCATCATTTCGCATATTTGCTTGATGGCGGAAACATAGCGAGAGCGAGAGGAAGAAACTTCGAGTCAAGATCGTAAAATCGTCTTGCTACAAACGATCCAAAAGGAGGCACACCAGCGTCTCGTCAAACAAAGCACCGAAACACAAAAACCCGGACTCATCGGAGCAGAAACCAGCGAACGAAGATGTCCACACGTAACTCTGGTACGGATCGTGGATGGGTCCGCGAATGTTGATGTATGTAAATTGTGCTATCTCGCGCGCCCGTTCGCGTGTGTGTTTGTGGCTCACCTCTAACGATGACGCAATTAATGGGACTGGTAAGCGAGGGGTGCTGCGGTCTTGATCCAGTCACGACCACCGGATCGGATCCCAACAGTGTGTGCGAGCACGAGGCGGTATCGTCTTAAGGTCTGCGAATTGATGCTAAATGAGATACGGACCGCTAAGTGATGGGTCGCCATCGACCTGGGAGATGAGCGACAAGCGATATCGCGATTGATCCACCAATGGAGTGGCCACAGTAGGCCACGACTACGTCTGTTGCTACGAGAAGTAGCTCCGAGTATCGGAAAGGGACTGAAGTAGCTTCTTATCTAAATGGTTGGTCCCGCTACAACATTCCAGCCATACAGCAACAGACTCCACTCTCTGGGAGCAGACTCTGGCCAACCGCCCACCAGTCCGCCAGTATCACCTGTCTTATCATAAATGAATCGAAATCCATCGGAACTCCGGTTTATTCCGCAAAGAGATCGCAACGTCGGCGCCATGTTGGGGCAGCCAGCGCTTTGCAAACGCATAAAACAATCGAGCAAGAGAGGAACTCACACCCTCAACCACCGGTTCGCTTCACTCCGATCGGTAAATGTTCCGAATAAATGTTTCGATTGTTTGTTGCTGCTGCGCTCCGTTACCGATGACTGATTGCGTTGCGACTTCCTTCACTCCGTACGGTTGGCGCAGATACCGATTCGTGCCAGAAAATCGAACACGCACCTCTCGCCTCTTGCACCCCCCGGGGGAGGGGGAGGGCATGTTGGGCAACATAACAAACGCGTGGAGCGAAGCACATTCAACTACATCGAAATGAGCGGGTACGAGTCAAGAGTAGCAGTCAGGTCTCACAGTCGGTTCCGTAGCCTCCCAGCCCCCTCCGTCGAGATCGTGAAGATAATGATGACGATGGCCTCATGGCATCGGGCTCTCTGCGTCTCTCTCACTCTCGCTCACCGGCTCACTGTTTGGCCTTTGAGCATCTCGAGCTGAACGGCAATCGATTCTACGGCCCCTGGGGGCAGGCGGAGTACTGCAATTGCAGAGTGGAGGGTAGGAAGGAGTGCCTCCCCCCCCCCCCCCCCGTTTGATCTGTGCCGAGAGGTAGCCCCGAGGGTGCATTCTCTATCCGCTTTTACATAACCACAACCTGACCTCCAGCGAGGCGTTGGCCGTAACTCGAGCTGATACCGACAGATCGACCAGCGATCAAAGTCGATCGTAGTCGATCGTAGTCGTTGTTGCACACACCCCAAAAACAAAACACAGACTGTGTCAACAACACCACACCAACACCATCTTTCCCTTTCGGTCGTCACTTACCTTTTCGCCGAAACGGTGCGTTTGCTGCTGACGCTCGAGATGCGGCTCGTGATGCTGGCCGCCTCCGATGGTGGGCTCTTTGGGGTTCCAGTAGCGACCGCGGATGGTGTGGCCGGTGAATCGCGCCGCACTAGCGACACTCGGCCACTCGTATTACCACAGCTAATGCGCGATTTTACCTCACTGAAGGACCGGCGCGGTACCGATTTTTTATTCTCCGCGATCTTGCTCATCACTGCGTCCCACTTGTTCGGTGTACCACCACCAACACCACCCCCGGGACCCGATTTCCTCACGAAACTCAAATTTGATCCCCCTCGCACACTACTGCTGCTGCTGCTGCTTACACCACGTGTACCGATCGCCATGGTCGGTCGTTTGTTATCCTGATCACAATCACCAGCACTACAACTACTACCCGCACCCCCACTAACACCGTACGTCATCGACGAGGGTGGCGTTTCCTCATACGCGCCCACCACCACTATACCACTGGCGGCTTCATCGCGCGATCCACGTTCCGAACAAGAATCCTTCGACAAGCGGAAGGCGCTCTTACGCTCGGTGCGGTGCGGTGCTGAACCTGGCATACCACCGGACGCATGGTGCTGTTTCCGGAGACCACGGTTCGAGTCGTTCTTGGCCTGTTTGCGGTTCGCGATGCCACCACACGACGCGGCCGTCGGTTGTCGTTTACTGCTGCCACTGCCACTGCCGCTACCGATCGGAGGGGAGCGTGCTACGGGACTGTTTAGATCGATCGCGGAGACACGACGACGCGCAATACTTCCAGCATCGTGCGCCACGCCGGAATTACCATCAGCGGCAGCAGCAGCAGCAGCAGCAACGTCACTAACACCACAGCAACCGGAGTCGGCGTTGGGGCCGATAGGTGGTAAGGGATTCAACGCGGTCGTCGTCGTCGTCGTAGTAGTCGCTGACTGATGCTGATGATGATGATGGTCGCTGTTGCTGGTTGCATCGTAGTGTGCGTCGTAGTCGTTCGGGTTGGGCGCGTTGTGGGGCTCGATAAGCGTGCCGCGGTCCATTATTGGCTGTTCACTCTCGTTGTTGGGATCGGCCGGGGCCACGGTACTGGCACGCTGGATCGACGACGATGACGATGTGATGGAGCCGCCCGGTGGATGCGCGATGCTGGTACGATCAAAGTTCTGACTGTTGCTGCTGCTGATTGTATCGGCCGGACTGAGATCCACACTCTGGCCATCGGTTTCACCTTCTTCACCACCGACCGCATCCGGTGATTCCGCGGGAATCACACCGCGTCTTCCAAGCTGATCATCCGCACGGCGTTGCACAAGATCGTCATCTGCTCGATTCTCGACGTCGGTAAAGATGCCACTCGATTCCATGCACGAGTCCTCGTTGGCACCATCAACACCGCCACCATCACCGCCTCGGAGCACCATCGGTTGTCCGTTGAGTGCGTGGAAGAGAGCAGCATTGCCACCGGGAAGTGGTGCTCCGATACCACCAGCACCGGTTCCAGCACCAACCAGCGCTGCTCCACCACCACCACCACCAGGTGCTCCTGCACCGGCTCCATACAGTTGACCATCGATGATCTGTGCTCGACGAGCATCACCCCGGTTAAACACGTCATCTGCATCACTCTCGGTGAAAAAGTCCGAATCCGTCATCGGATCCTGACGTCTCGGTACGACGGCAATCGCAGCAGCCATCAATGGTTGCCATGCACCTTTCACCGGTCGCGGTCCGTTCGAGGGAGAATGATCGGCACCACGGCTCGCAGGTCGCGACATTTCACCATCACCCTGATAGCCCGTATCGAGACTCGTGATGCTCGTGATGCTGGTGATGAAGCTGTTCGATACCTTGGACGAAGTGGCCGATTTGGTCATCTGGTCCGTCTTGGGGTCTGAATCGGCCTGCGATACTTCCCCATTTGGTGGACAGCAACCACGAATTCCTGCCAGTCCAACATTCCCTCCAGGACCACTGGATCCAGCACCAGCACCGCTTCCATTCGTGCTGCTGGACATCAGTAGCAACTCCGAGGGAAGTAAAATATCCGTCATGTCCGTCTTAACACCGACTGGATCGAGCGGGAGTTCCTCCGGTGAGGGTGTCTGATCGATCCGACAATGATGCTGCAGTCCACCGTGCTTATGATGCGCGGAACCAACACCAACACCGCCACTAAGACCGGCCCCGGATGTTGTATTGAGATGCAGTTCCAGTCCATTGCCCGTATTGTTGGTATTGGTCGTAGTCGAATCGAGAAACTCCTTCATCTGATCAGGCGTCAGTATGCCGAGGCTTTCATCCATCTCGAACGATCCCTGCTTGGTGAGACTTCCATGGCCACCGCTCAGGGAAGTGGTCGGTGACTTTAGGTGCGGTGCGGCCATCGTTGGTGGTGGCTTCGTCAGCGAAAGCGAGGAATCGCAGAGTTCGATCGAACAATCGAGCGTACATTCGGTGAGATCGAGACCGAAGGAGTAGCGCTGCTTGGGCGCGTTTGGTGCAGCCGTGCGACGACGTATGATCAATTGGCCTTCCTCTTCCTCCTCGTCGTCCGGTGTGGCCGGAGGTTCATCGAGACTTAGATCGAAGATCTCCTTCCCAGCACTCACGTCACCAACGCTCGTCGTGTCGGCAAGCTCCAGCTTCTCGTTCAACCGACGCCTCTCCGCCGCATACTCGTCCTCTTCTTCCTCTTCCTCTTCCATTTCAACCACGTCTGCTTCTTCTTCGGCGCGGTTGATAGCATCCTGTGTGAGATGCGTGGCAATCAATGTTTGATCCGGAAAGCTTATATCCTGAAGCATCGTCGTTGCAAGGCTATCCATTAGCCGATCCTCACTAACTGCCGGACGCACTACCGAAGGGAATGCCACAGGATCAGAGCCATGCATGGTGGAATTGTGACGCTTCCCTTTCCCTGCATCGACGCCACTGAAGTGCATCAAGCTCATCGAGTCGTCAAGATGGAACGTCAAACGATTCGGTTTCTTCACCGTCGTCGTTGCCATCGCAACCGGCAATCGTTCACCTTGTGCGTCTTCCCTCTCCTTGGATTTTGTTTGATTGAGAACGCTGTCACCTGGAACCCGGAATGAGCCACCCCGGGAGCCACTATCGGCCAGTTCCTGTGTGATATTGGGAATGCTTTGCGTGACGTTCACCAGTCGATCATGCACCATGGTCGAGTTGAAGTTGGATAGCACCCGAGGTCGACCGCAATCTTCATCATCCGTCAGCAGCTCGCCGGTGGAAGGGCGTCTGTGCAGCGCCAACGTTCTCGTCACACCAAGCACCGGCGAATCGATGCTACTGGAGCTCTCGCGTCGAAAGGTACGACCAACACCGATCCCAGGCTGATAGGTCTGGGTAGAGTTCATAATGGGCCGTGCATACTCCTGCGGTGACGGAACACTGTTCAGGGATTCGCGTGACGATTTCAAGAAGGTGGCACTTCGTCGGATCTCGTACGTCACGTTGCCATCGCGCTGCAGCGTGACCGTGTACTCGTGTGGATTGTAACCGGTCAAGTACTGCTGGGGTGTTGTGTTTGATTGCGGCGGCACCGGCGATGGCACCACGGCCGGAGGAGGTGGATCAAGCAAGTTATCCGTACTGTGCGCTCCGACCAGTTCCAATGATTCGTCTACCAGCATCTGAACGGTACTGTCCGCAGCTATTCCTTCGATGACAGTGGCCGCAACATCGACCATAGTCTTTTCTGCCAGCTCATCATCATCATCCGCATCATCAGCAGCGTCTTCTTGCCGCATCGTTCGCTCGTCACGATCCTCATCGTCACTCGGTAGACCAAATTCTCGCTGGCACAGCTTAATGTCCTCGAGCCTCTCAGTGGAGACACCACCGTTGATGTTCGAGCTACTAGCGGGGGTTGTATTTACGAGATCTAGCTTCCGCAGAATCGGTAGTCCCGGAGTCACTGCTATAGAAGCACGCGGTTCTGGTGCTGGTGTCGATGCGGTCAGCGCTGGGAACGGGGTCAGTTCGCTCATGTGCGACAATCTGTCGCCGGAGTATGAGCGAGCGATGCCTCCGGAACGGCTTGGTGGTCGTAAGAAGCTGATAGGTGTCGCCGGGATCGGTCGCTTGGGTGGAAGTCGCGATACACTGCCCGACGGTAACCGGAACGTGCCCGGCACTGGGATCCGACTACTGACGCTGTCAAAGCGTGGAATGCGCGATTGAGCCGAATCCTGCAAGAAGAGCGGAAATAAAGGAATGCGTTTTAGTACAAATGCAATTAGCGAAGGAAAAGGTGATGAAACGAGCGAGGAAACCCTAGAAACCACGCTTGTGGTCACCGTTTGTAGTCACGTTTTGGGGAAGGTGGATAGTACATTGTTTCAATCGACAATATTGAGCATTTCAACAGTGGCTCAAAAATTGCAACATTTTTTTTAAATGATTTAAACTCCTAGCGATTAAGTTCTCTTTCAGTGAAAGGCCTTTCCCAGATACTTTAAAAAATACTTCTCTTCTATTTGTTGGTTAATGTTGTGTTACATTTTATGCAAGCTCTAATAATAGTACATTAATAGTCCAAGAAAGTGATTTCGAGGGACAGTAAAATGCGAAATTAATTACCCTTCAACACTATTTCGAATGACCGTAGATTCGGTTCGTGAGATTAAGTTCCGCAACTACAGCAACACTTTTGTCGTAAAACTCATGCAAGAGAACCTAGTGCCAGAGATTAAATTTCGTTTTCCATAGATGCCAGGAATGGATTTAATTTCCGTTTTAAAATCATGCGGAAGTTTAAAATATATTTCTTTTTCACGACTGGGCGTCATAAAAGGCATCCATTCGTTACATCGACACATTACATCCGAGGGAAATATGAAGGAAGTGACAGCTAGTGGAAATTTACGATTTTTACCTTACTCTTATCACCACTAACACATCTCGTGCGCAGTTCAAGTGGAAGCAATTAATTACGAAAACATGAGAATGCGTGGAATCCACAATTGCCCACAACCCAATCGTTGGATCATCGCTTTTTGTGTAATTCGTCGAACCAAAACGATCCGACATCGTAACGGCAGGCCAGAGTATTTAGAGGCTTACAGCATTATTTGTATTCCTGCATTATATCCAGAAAACCAGAAAGAGTTTCCTACCACAGGGACCAGCACAGGGGATTGGTTGAGCAACACGAACGCTACTCTGATCCGTGACTACGTGGTGGCCATCTGATAATTTATGCGTTATGAAGCTCAAATGGTAGCGACGTAAAGCACACATTCCGTTGTTAAATCTCGTCACGGAGCTCACTTACACAGGCACGTCTTATCAAGCGACATGAGCCAAGCAGTGGTTCCGCCCAACGCGACCACCGCAAGTGAAACTTATTTATGCTAATTAGTGTCATAGATGCGGCGCTATGAAAGATGATACCCTAAGCGTCCCTTTTGCCCTTTCACATGCCCTGCTTTACATCAACTTAGATTCAATTATAACGATCACGGCTTTCACTTCCAGGATGTCTACATAGGACGCACTGAATGGAAAAGCTTATGAAGATTATTGCAGTTAAAAATAGCTGTTACATCAATGGTGCTCCTTTGACCAAGAATATTCCATTGCGATATTGGATCATTAACTTTTCCACGAACTTTATGAAAATTCAACTTCCGTCCCTTCAAAATGTCAGCTTCTGGACACAAACTTTTCTTCTCAGTTTTTCATTAAGAGACACAAGATGATAGCAAGAGAGAAGAAACACAACTTCCGGCCGTCGATGGTTCCGGCAGCAAAAGGAAAATCACTTCACGGACAATAAATTTGTAGAACATCATTCATTAGTCGTGGACCTTGTCGCTAGACTCTATAACTTTCTCCTTGTAACATCTGCCGCCGACGGAATCATGAATAATATATTCAAGGTATATTTTTGGCATTTTAACGATTCTGTTGTGAATCGTTCGTCTATTTTATAGCACTGCGAGGCAGCACAATAAAATGCTACCACATTTAGCACTATGTTGTCACTATCAATCAAATTATTTTGGCAAAGTTGTTCAAAATTTGAAACACCAACGTACCAACGGGAATGGTACCAAACAAAGTCCAAATGCAAATACAACACAAACGTTTGCTATGCTCTCGATGTGCTGTTCTGTTCGCGAGGATAAATATTTACCAACACTAATGGTGCACGCTGCATGTTGCCAAAAGCACAAAGACCAGTTGTTTGCATTTCAGCTTCGTAGGTCTCCAGCAAAAACCAGATAAATTTATTCGTTCGTCGCTATCTGATTCCATTTCAAATGATCTGTGCATTTTTGTAAGAAGCTTTCTGAAACAGAATCAATTTAAATTTCATGTTCATTGATCATCCGAGCACGAGCAGAAACGTAACAACAACAGACACTCCAAAAGCTTTATGAAAAACCAAAGATTGATGGGGTGGCCTATTGCTCTGGTCGTGGGAGTTGCCATCGATATTCGGTAACGGATCAGTTGCTCAATCGCTACATTACGTTGCGTTATTGGGTACCTCACCGAACGATAAAAGCATCAAACAGAAAACGATTATTGCGTTAATGGTCACCGAAGTCTTCCACAAATGGCTGATGTTTTACGATGGGTTTTTTTTATGAATTGTGAATCCAATGAATCAATCGTTACTAGGTCAGCAGTACATGCGGCACGAATCGTTATTATTTCACGGAATGACCGTCGAAAATTCAACGCAAGATTAAGTTAAAACGCACAAAATCTCTGAAATTAAAGCTTCACTCACGTATGAAAACTATAAATCTAGACGATAATGCATGTTACGTCGCTCGATGAGCATTCGCGCAGTACGAGAGAACAACGGAAAACAATTAGAGCAACAACTTTGTCCAGCCACCTGACACAACAGAAACGCATTATCACAACCGAGAGTGCTATTCTCCTGGCGGGATGCCGCTTATCCGGAGAAGTGGCCGAACACACACACACACATGCTGTAAGGCAAGTGCATGCTCAACATGCACGCCATTATTACACGCCGATGTGTGTTCGTCTGCAACGATGCATTTTTCATCGCCATGCAGTAAAATGGAAGTCCTCGAGCTAGCAGGAGCTAGCGCCAGTTTACACAAAGCAATGCCCACAGGGGTTGCAGAGTTGCAAAAGTGCTCCGCGTATGTTACATAATGCGAATGCTGGCATGGATGGCAAAGAAATCAGAACCACCAAGCGCCAGAGACACATGTGAGCCAGCGTATCATATTTGAAGCACTTCAGTCGGTGCCATTGGTGCTGGATTGGTTGAAGCGTGAAAGGAGTAGGCGCCAAGATTCTTCGAATTTCCTCGTAACATAATACTATCCCCGAAGGAGCTGAAACCATGTCGGTAACGGTTGTCTGGGCGATGAGTTGAACCATCATTCGTCCTCTCGCAGCTGGCAGACAACCGGAAGTTTAGTTCTTCTTTGTGCATCCGTTCTGGAATTGATCATTTAGTGTTTTTGCAGCATCTGACAAGTATTCGCTTCAAGAACGTTCTAAACTACGAAGGTATATAAAAAAACACATGCACCATATGTAGGATATATTGTAAATAAGTCGCAGCAACAATTATCAACCTAAATGCCCTGCCAACCTAAATGCCCTGTGATTTCACCGGATTTCCAGACAACAAATTTTCATGACAATTGCTTTTTTCGCTTCACAGAGAAACCACCAGGAATGCACGATGCCATTTGAATTTGATAAGATTAACGAATTTAACGTTCGAAACATGAACAAAAAACAAGGAAAAGGTCACCAACACAAATTGCCGACACACAGTTAAGTCTGTTCCGTGGCCGTTGTGGCGCCGTTCTGTCACGGAAAAGCTTTTATAATTTTATCACCATTTTCACCACGCTTTCCCTCCCGCAGCGGACACATGTACGAGTGATAATTCCGCTTGGTGAAGGCGGCAGTAATCTGAACCAAAACGGCACAAACCCAAGTGGCGTGGGTGGCGGAAAAACCATTTCATTTTTGTGCGATGACATCACACCAGCCACAACAGGTCCGACGAAGCGCTCTGGAAAGTGAAGAATCTGGAACCAGGAAAAAAACCAAGACCAGAGTGAGGGTGGACGCATGCGCCGACTCAAGGGATCCAAATCCAAAGCATATATTTAACGCAAAGCAGTGTCCCGAGCAGGGTGGCATCATTGAGCGATGTCAACCACACGACGCGGGTTGAAAAAGGCCAGACAGAGTAGAGAGAAAACTACGGGTTGAATGATTGATTGATTGTTGGTCAACAGCTTTCGACGCCGACGCTTTCCCGAACGATACCGACAGTACATCGTTGATAAAATATTTTACACATTTCCTTAAGTTTTATTTCATGTTCTCGCCAAGATTCGTTTGTCTGTTTTCGACCAATTTGGTCCTTTCGCGAAGAAATTCACGCTCGATACAAAAGACAGGCGTTAGATGCGTAGCAAAAAACACATTTTGGGCCGTCCCGTGTTTGCTTATGCTGTTCAAATAACTCAAGCCTAGAACGTGCCGTATCGCTATAATCTGCTAATATGCCAACGGTACCATCCTCGACACGCTTACGTTCAATGCAAGGAAAAGAGAAACCCGATGCGCTGTTGAATCAGCGGTCTGGCATGAAACAGTGAACCAACAGTGTAAGCAATGCGATGGTGCAGCTGCACGATTATCGCAAAACATTCCGGTGTGAACCCTGTGAAGCATTCATTCATTCAAGCAGAAGCACTCCCAGTAATCCCTATACAGTATCAATCATAATTGTAGACTCTACTTTAAGTTTTATGCAATATTTATTAAAATTCATTAAAATATACTTGTCATCATCACCATAACTAATGTTATAAACTATGTTGTAATAATAAACAAGGTAAGCATTATAAAGTTATGCTCCTTGTACGACAGTAATGGCAGATACCTTTTATGCAAAGAAATAAATGGTTTTACTTGCAGTACTGCAGTAGCGAAATAAAAGGTGACGAAAGGATCAATAGATATGCTGTACAATATTTAAATATAGATGCTCTGTCAAGAAGTGTGCTCTACAATGTTGTTAACGATACGATATAAACAATATCGTTCTATGATGATTTCATGAAACAGGAAGCTATACACACACATATATATGTATATGATTTGCTTCGAGTACATTTCAACGTCGTTGCAACCATTTGTAATTTAAGACAGCACACCATGGTTTAGTCAGTTGAAGAAGCTTTACTGGAGCGGTTGTACATTTCGTTGACAAACATGTGGCACAAGTTACTCTTTGTTTCACTGATTTTGTGAGTTTTTAAATTATTTTTTATGATGTGCCTTCAATCTTATTATTTGGTTTATTCTCGCACAGATGTACGAGAATCTTCACATCGAAGATATCGGCTTTATCGTCGGCGACATATTATTGTGAAGAATCAGATAAGGGGGGCTATCACTTTGACAATGTTTGGACAGAACAATTTGCAAATTATCAGTTTAGCTGTGATTATTACAATTATTACTCTGAAAATTTTGAAATTAGTTTTTTGTCTTCTAAAATGAGAAAAATTCCAAACGAACTATTCCAATCAGTTGGAAACATTAATAAACTTGGCCTCGTAGATTGTGGCATTGAACAAGTGTCACGGAGCAGTCTAGCACAAGCAGAAAAATTGACTGCACTAGATCTATCTCACAATAAAATAACGGAACTAAGAAATTATGCTTTTGAGGGTGCCAGTCATTTGAGTGTGCTTAACCTTACAGCAAATAACATCAGCGTCATTGAAGATAAATGTTTTCACTCGGTGAGTTCATTGCGCGTACTATTGTTGGGTGGTAATAGTTTAAAATACTTTAGTGCAGAAGTGATGGTGGAGCTGACAGCACTAGAATCCATCGTTCTCGCGAATAACCAGCTTCATAAACTAGAGAACAGACTGTTCGCCAGAAACAAAGAATTGAAAATTGTTCATTTACAAAACAATTATCTTACCACATTTGAGGAAGAAACATTTTGTAAACCAAACGATTGTGGTAATTTCCATTTAAACGAGATTTCATTGAACAACAATAGTATAACGCAGCTCAGTGTTCCAAATATTGATGTAAAAATTCTTAAAGTGAAGAACAACCTGTTGAATCAAATTCGGATATCGACGGCGCTTCAGGAACTACATTGCTCGCATAACGAAATCTCTGAAATTATGATCGATAATGCCCCAGAGTCACAACTACATACACTGGACATTACGAACAATTCGGTTTCATCAGTCGAATTTATTGCTCAGTTACGTTCCCTGCAAACATTATACCTTGGTTTCAACCCACTGAATCCACTAAATTTGAGTAGTTTTGGATCTTTAACAAAATTAAAAACTCTTGGCCTGGATGAGACCAAAATTTCGAACCTACAGCATGGTATATTAGGGCATCAGGAGCAGCTGGAATGGCTTGATCTTTCTTTTAACAATTTAGACCATTTAGATATGCTTATGTTAGCTTCTTGTGCCAACTTGAAAACTCTTTACCTGGATGGTAATCGGCTAAAGTCTATCGACTACGAAGAGATGAAAAACTATTTCCCTATGCTACAACTACTCGGTATCGCCGGTAACGACTGGAATTGCACTTACCTCGCTAAAATTGTGCGCTACTGTTCGACACAATCAATAGAGTTAAGCAAACCACTCTACGCAGTGCCTCAACGTGACCAACCTAGCATGAAAGGCATCTACTGCTTGGACGATAAGCATAAAACGCATAATTGGACCGCCACGATACAGGAACTTCACACGGCGTTCAACGATAGTGGAAGATCGGACGATGCCGCTCTTACAGAACTATTCCAGAGCATAATGTCAGATGTGAAACACTACAGGGATGATCGCTTAAGAACGATCAATCAAACGTCCCGCCTCGAGGCAGCTCTGTTTGATTTGACGAAACAACAGTTTCAACTACAAAAAGATGTCAATACGATTCGCGAATCCCTACTCAAGATGGAACTCATGCAGCTGTCGAATCGTACCAATGTTTCTGCTTACAACAGTGAAGAGCTGAAGCGCATGATAGAGAATGTCAACAATCTTACGCTCGATAAGCAGGAGCTCACCGCGAAAAAGTTGGAGTTCAGCATCTACGAGCAGTCGTTCAAAGTGGATAAAGCGCTCGAGATGGCCAAAGAGATCGGAGCGAAGCTTACGATACTGGACAAACGGATGGAACAGTGGGTTGCGAACATTGTCAACTCTGAAGCAGCCAGTTTCTATGCAAAGCCGTTTTTGCAGGCTCAGCGTTCATCTGATGACAGCATAAGGGATGGACAAGGCCATAGCAATAGTTTAATTACAGCAGTACTATTCATGATGGGTCTTAATCTGACCCTTATTGTTAGTTTCTTAGGATATCTGGTCTATCGTAACAAAAGTCAATCATTATTCGCGAAACATAGACGTAATGTTCGTGAAGGCTGCAGTATGACGACAATCATGGATGATCAAATATGAACATTGCTTAAATAACTTTATAGCGAAATATAAACACTCTGTTAACATTGCACACATTTTAGAATGTTTACGATTTCCGACCGATCAAGTTAGTTCCCACCAAAACCAACAAAAAAAACCATTTTGACATTATACTACTGTGATACCAACAAAAAAGAAAAGTAAACTTCTCTTTCATCATGGTGGTTTCTGTGGTTTGTTGGTTTAACCAACTGTTTTCCGTTTTTTTTAAACCACAACAGGCAACCACACCACTAAAAGGTTTGATATTTGTTTTCATGGGTCCATTCGTCCTTTTGGAATCCAAAACGCTCTCGATCGATAACCGTCACTTACTCAGCAAAATCATGTCCACTTCGCGTCGCACAAGAGAATAATATACTTTTCCTTGTCATAATTCTGTTTCATCGTTGAAATACCCGAGAACCTCTCCGGAAGCTATCCAGTGCTCAAGAAAGGTTACAGTACATCAAATGAGAACAGTACCCGCTATCGCTGTTGCTAGCTTACCCCAAAAAAGGATGATAATGTGAGACCTTAACCCTTCTTACAATCAGCATAAAGTCTCGAGGCCGATCCCCAGCCCACCACTACCTCATTTAGTTCGCTTGATGTGCATACCGAACTCCGAAAAAGAGCTTCCATTCGTATGCAAATTGGACCACCCCCAGGGGTCTCCACTCGGTGAACTGTGCTATAACAATGATGTGATCATTGTGTAGGGGGCAGAGCCAACGGCTCCGGCCCCATCTAATGCTTCATACGCGATGCAAATTTGCATCCATTTTACATGCCAGCAATAGCCAGGAAGCTGGCATTCTTCTAGGACCATCTAAAGGATTATCTTTTGCTTCGTTTCAGCGGTGCAGAGTGCCGGACCTCCTACTCATCGTGGTTATCCTTTGGTTTGCTGCTGTTGCTGCTCATTTGATAGTGCTAGAGGCAGGCTATCGTTCCATAGAAAAGCCACCACTCTCTATTCGGAGCTCCCTTGAATATAATAGACAAGGTCCCTAAAGGTCGGTCGAGAAGGACCAACCTGACGTGCTTGTATCAAATATGTTGGTTGATGTTGGTTGAAAGTAATTTAAAGGAGAACGAAGAACTGGTTTCAAATAATTCTTACGTTTCACAGATGTGTGTTTGTGGACGAAATAGTATACAAAATCATAAATAATAATATTTTTCATAAAACCGTAAACACCGTCAGCACATTGCTGTGGTGTTCCCCAATGCCATAAGCAACTCACAAGTCCGCCTCGTACACGAGTAACCTTCCTGGGCCACTAGTTCCCTTATGCGCTCACCTGCAAAGCGAAAAAAATAAGATACAAAACTCATGAATAACATTGCCTTATTATGCTTCCCAACAGACACACACACGCACACACGCACGCGGTCGCAACCCTTGAAACATGAAACCCGATCGGTGACAAACCGATTATGTGACGACGCCTAATCACCAGTGTGTCGTCCATGTGTGTCGCTCGCGCCCATACATGAGGAGTTTGTTTAGCATATTTTCAAAATAAAGCATCCACCGACACCATGAGATGGACACTAGCAGCGGGATACGATGGCCAAAGCAGCACCAGCTATCGTCCAGTGACGTCGCCCCGGCCCGATGTCGACGTCGTCGTCGTCGTCGTCGATGACCTTGAATCGCAAGACTCGAGAGATTCCTCATGCTGTGCGTTCATCAGACGAGTCGTCGTGTAACGTGCCGTGTCTCATCGGGGGTCTTCACGCTCGCTCGGTGGATAGCTTGATGGCTTCATTGCTTCATGTTTCACCCCTCGGTCACCCCTTTCATTGCCACGTTTTTCGTGTTTTTCCTCCACAACGGTCCGAACGCGTGGGAGAGCATCCCAGCAAAACGCCCACGACGATTGCGTGTCCTCGCTTCTGTTGCTTATGCTCAAAGTGCCAAGTCGAATCATGCCGGTATGTTTTGTCTCGGGAACATCTTAGAACGATAGGAGTGGAGCAGCTCTTCTACTCAAACAGGTAGCAGGGAAAAGGTTCGGTTTTCTCGGGACCTTTCGGTGATACGAACTATCACATTTCTTTGCACCGAATTTCCATGAAATTCCCCAAACAAAGCTCAAGACTAAGCGAAAGTCATGTCGATTGCGACTGTGAAGCAAAGGTCACGGGCCTCTATCTCATTTTTTCCACATCGCACACGACAATTGTAGCACCAGCGTTGATGCTGAATGCTCCACATTTTAAACCTTCACCGTAATTGAGCCGAAACGATTGCTGGGCTCAAATCACAACCGATGGGAGCCAACTTTAGATGCAATAAAACTTTACGAGATCATCATAAAACCGTAACAGTATCGTTGCGAGTGACGATGTCATACCGGCGACCAACGGCGTGGCACAGCACGGCACCGTTGCAACCCACTTTCACGCCTAGCGCATTGAATGCTGACTCTCGCATTCGCCTGAAACAGATTTCGCGTCAGGTTGACGTTTTGATTGGCGCACACACTCACACACACCACGGGGTCAGCACATTTATGTTTGAACGGCCAGCCTACGCCTGTTGATCTGTGCAGGTTGCAGAAGACCTATGATTATGCTACGGCGGTTTTTTTTTTTTGATGATCGCACCTCGACAGTGACACCTGACGAGTCGTTGCGGTTAAGCGATCCGACGACAGAGTTGAACGCATTTTCGCCACCATTGAGGAAGGTGTATCGTTCGGTGTGGTTCGTGTTGTAGCATTTTTCCACGTACTTCTCCCTTTTTGACACGCGCCAGTCTCGGTGATTGTTCGGTTTCGGAGTTGGTGAAATTCCAACGGTCTCGACACAGCACGTCGTGGGAGGCAATAATAGAGGCGGCTTTGCAAAGGTAATTCGACTTTGAGGTTGATATAAAACCTTTAATGTGCTAGCTTGAGAAGAACACTTTGCTGGTGCTTCACAATTACTCACTTTCAGGTGGTAAATCTTCTCAAGACAATCAACACACAAACCGTTTGCTACAATGGCTTGAGAAGTGAATAAATATCAAGTGGCTAAATGATTCGCCGATTTCTGAAACAGGTAATCAGTGGCTCCATTTGGCAACAAAAAGACGACCATGTAATTGTTTTGTTAATTTCCTCCCGACATGGCGGCCGATGCCGATTGCAAAGGCACTTCAAGTGTTTTTGAAACTGTTTTCCAATTTGGTTGCGAAAACTCAAGCTTCTCACAATTCCCGATCCCGATTTCGTTGTTTACGATCCTCTTCGTTTTGTTATATGGCCAGACCGCTTTTAGCGCATTGACCAACCTCTACGCTTTCAAGGGCAACATTAGGTGGCATCGGCTTACACCACCAACGGCCTCAACGGCCACTCATACTAATCCTGTTAGATTTCGACTCACAATTAGCCTGTTCCTCGAGAGACATCGACACCGAAATGCAACAACCCATATAACTCAAACAACACACCTCGCCCCAATATCCACGGACGCAGTTAATGAACCTCGCGTCCCATTCGACTTTCGCTGCTTTTCACGGTTGCCACGCTAGTTGCTTTGAGTGCCGCGCCCGCGTCGTTAAAATCCAATCAACATACTAACCTCACCCGCGTAACCTCTAGGCCTGGGGATGTTGCTGACGACGGTGACGACGACGACGACGACGACGGTCTTGGCCGTAACGGGAGCATCAAGTTTCGATCGAATCGGAGCCAACGGGGACGGTAGGCCCTTCTCCTGGTCTTCCTCTAATGCCACTAATCGAAAATTGAGGTATTGCACCGTTTTCGGGGGCCCCTTAGTCGATGCGGACCGATGCGCAATGGCACGCACTTGGCCGCAGGGCGCGTTCGTGTACTTTGGAGAGCGCGCGCGCCCCAAACCTAAATGTCGGTCACTCGGCGTCGTTTGGTTTTCGGCTACAACAAAACTAGTCCCCGGTTTCGAATTGAAGTGCTATGCTTGATTGGCTTAGTTAGTCAATTGTGTGTTTTTGTGTGGCTTCGTGTTGCAGCCACGAGGAAGTCGGTCACACACCCAGGTGCTTTGTCAAAATATCGTTTTTGCATAACCACATCACTCACATCATATTACTGCACACGAAATCAAACCAGTCGTCAGAGTATCACAATTCACTCAACATATCACCGGAGTGGGATTTCAAAAACCCTTAAAACCCCCAAAAAACCTGCCCACGGATGCACTTTGCTGTTCCACAACATTGAATTCGAAAAACCCGCTTCTTCTCACGATGCAGCACCGATTGTGCAGCGATGCAGCCAACCGACTGCAGGTGCACCACGCAAACAGTCGGTCGGTTTGGCCGACCAGTCAGTCAGAGCGTACCAAAAACATGTTGACCGGTCCGACCGACAGACCGGCCGACCGGCCCGTTTGGCTATTTTAAGATGCGCCGACAGTGCACCATCACCACCCATGACCACTCACCACCGGCTGTAGACGCCAGAGTGCAGTACACCGGCCGTTGCTTCGGTAGTTCAATATCTTGGGAGCAAGAGCGGGTGAGTCCAACAACACACCAACATCGAGCAAACAAACAAACACGGTACGAACTTGTCTACCTTTACGGTTGCGTCTGGTTGCACGAAACCGATTTGTGTTTGACCGAGCCGAGTTGCATCATGCACCATCATGTTGGCAATGCCAGGTATCAGAAGCTGTGTGGCCAGAACCGTTTGCTTAACATTACAATTAACTTATTTTCATACTGTTGAGCCAGAACCATTTCCGATGTCAATGATGGGAAGAGACAATGCTTGCAACATTACTACCTGTTGAAATGGATTCATCCCTATAAAATGCGGGCGATAAAGGAATTCCTCATCAAACGTATTTCAACGACAGTTTTAAAAGTTCATTAAGAGAAAAGCTTCAAAGAAAATCCATTAACCACGGACCAATGCATTACTGTATCCGACGAAGTGCTACCGAAGCTGATGAGAATTTTAATTGCTTCTTAAAAGTAGAGATTCTTAAACAAAGATACAATATAAAACCAATCAATTCTACGTTGCCTAGACTCTTCGGTGGTGGTTAGACGTTAGAGGTTGAATTTCCAAGTCGTTTACATCCAACGTTCAGTAGAGAAAGTCCTTCGGAAACTGTGACATCACGGACAATGCCAATCGAATGCCCAATTTTAAACGCTCATTATAAGCGCCCAGCATAGCAGCATACCCATTCACTCGATTTTCCACTTTCCGCGCGTTTTCGATGAAGCAATAAACGCTGTTAGAGCGCGACAGATCGCCTTCACGGACGTCTTCCCCATCTTCCCCTTTCACCACATTTTTCTGTCAGCTGGTCTAGGTCCGTTTGACAGATGAATGTCACGCCCGCGATGCGCCCTTCGTTTCTTATGCTACTGCTGCTCAGCAGCAGCCGCCGAGGGTCAAAGCTAAGCCAGTCGCCAGCCCATTATGCAATGACCAGAGGAGACAGAGGCACATCAGAACTCGGTCTCGGAGCACACCGACAGCCTCGACCACAGAGAGCATAAACATTCTGTCTTGTGGGTTGAATCATGCCGATGAGGAGACCGCTCTGGTGTGGTCTCGCACATGTTTTCCATTTTCCGTTCATCATCTAGAGCGCACGATATCTGGGTCAGGGCAGGAGTTGTCCCACTAGAAAACTGAGCGGAGCTGGTTGGTAGAAATTAAACATTCAGCATACCTCTGGCTGGCAGTCATTTTCGAGATGACGCTGGCCTCACCCGGCTGCCCAGTGGCCCTTTGGTGACGATTTAAATATAGGATCAGAGGAGGCGATTGGATTGTAGCAACGGTTTCCAAACAGATTATTCCAAACTCACTACATTTTCAGAAGAAAGTACACTATTTGTTAACTAACTAGCCATTGCTATTATTAGCTACTCGAAAGGCAGACTCTCCTTCCAGTAGAAAGTATTTTATCTGCACCATAAACTTGCACTGGTAACCGCATTATCTACTGCCACTAATTGCAGCTGCAGTACGAAGCGGAAATGGCGATGCACTTGTTGTTCTTGTCAGACCAAATCGTTCCCAAGTCTGTTGCTAAGAGATAGGTGATACAGGGAGATGTGAGTCACAACTTAGTAGGCGGCAAATTATGACCAGATGAGACAAGGACAAGTAGTTTTATGTGACAAATGTGCCATTCTCTGAGTCGCTTTGGTAAATCGAGCGAAAACTACCACCAGAAATGTAATTAAAAATAAGAAACGCACAATACTAAATAGACAAAGCGAAGTAGTGGTGCAGATGGAGAACTCTGCTTCCCGAAAGCACTAATTGCGTTCACTTTAAACTTCACTCAATTAAACAATTTAGCAGCTTCGCATCTCCTCGATACAAGGCATCTCCGTAGTGTCGCTTCAGGCATTTGCAACGTTCCGCACAGCTCGGCTCCGGTTCGTTTGGTTAACTTTTTCTGACTATTTCTTCCGCTCCAACCGTTAGTCGAGTCTCCTTGGTAGCAACAATTGTTCTAATGACGCTGGTGGCCTAGCAGCGTAAAGTGCTTCCGTCATCAGTCCTCGCTGGATGCATTTTACAGGTGCATCCAGCGCTACTGGTGGAATGCAATCGTGCTTGCGTGTTTTTGGTAAATTAAATGTTCACTTTTTACGCTGAATTGCAGACGGCGGTACAGAAGTGCAACAGTAGATGGAGAATAAATTCAATTAGAAACAGAATTAGTAGAATAAATCTGACGGTATCGTAAACGACACTACTTGTAGCTGACTGTGTTTGTTTGTTTAAATTACTGTGGTAAGTGGTATAGTCTTGAAATATCTTCATTTTATTTGTTTTTCTATTCAACTAATGCAGCATGGATGCTAGAGAAGATGTTTCTAATTCTTGCATTCGATGCCAATATTTTGGAAATAGAATTTCCATATTTCCTTCCCAAAACTCGTTACCATAACTCCGTAAGCGGGGAATGTTCTGGGAAATGCCTTCTCCATACATAACTACCAATAACATGCCAGTAGCATACGTCGCATAATACAACACCGCAACGCGGCTCACATGTGCAGCAATATGGTAACCGCAAACAGCACTGCACACGCTCGGCTAATACGTCGTATAGCATCGTAAGCCATACGCTACGCTTACACCGGAACAAGAGGCGTCCACGGATGAAAATCAATATCATGCGCCCAGCTGGGCACAATATGGCGGCGAAAATTGTCACAATGCACAGTTGCCGCGTAACATTCGTGAGCTTCTTCGTGCCATCCATGCCACCGATAACGTTTTATGCAACCAGCGACCGTTGATAGAGAGCGAAAAGAATGAATCATCCCCTCGGCAGCATTCCACCGGCAGCAGTTCTATTGCCTGGTACGATAGCACGACGACTGCCTTCCGCTCGACTAATGGTTGCCTCAGTCGCTGCGTTCTTCTACGCCTCATCGTTATCTTTCCAGTGCATCTTCGCATGGTGGCTGGAGGCAGATCAAGATCGTCCGCGAATGGCACCGGGGGTACGTCTAAATGGCCCCTTTTTTCTGTCGCTTCAACATGAGCCGCCATGATCGCCATTCACCGCATGCCCGGCAGTGACTCCACAAATTGGTGCTACTTTATGCCGTACAATTGCTGCTCCGTGCGCATCGTTTGTTTTGCAAACCCGAAAGAGTCTGGTGCACAGTAAGTGATGCAAAACCAGCAGCAGCACCAACAGCAGCAGTAGTAGCAGTAACTGCGGCACAGAATGACAACATAAGGGCCCTGCGCCGGTAGATAAGATCAACAGGCAGAGTGTGATTTAGAGAGCGGCAAAGCATCTCGCACTGTCTACGACGCCTCGTTACGGGGCTAAACGAGCTTTTTCTCAAGACCTAACAGGCTCTGCGCTCGCCGAAATGGCAAAAGTTTTCCATCTAACGCCGCACCAAAGTACAGTCACAACGCCCGGTATCGAGGCTACTGATAGCGTTGCTACGAAGAACTTTTATATCCAGCCAGACGATCGGTGCAAAGATAAGTTATGATAACTAATTAAATTACCGTGGCCAAACATTGCACTCGGGATGACCGGACTAGCACAAGTCGTTTCGCATAAATCTGCCGAGTTGATGTTGAAGTTGGAGACAAAATTGCAATGAGCTACATCAACCAACAGCACTTCCTGCGTTAGGATAAATCCCTTAGAGACGTTCACTTTCGGGATGCAACCGACCGGGGCGTCTTTAAGAAAATCAATGAACCAGTAAGGAACCATTACCTACACCTTTATAGCCAGTAACACAACCCACCGCTTATCGATCCGTGTTTCACAATCCTCGACCAATTTGCTGCTCGGTCTCGGTTTCGCTCCGGCCATTATTCTCGACACGTACGCTTCCGTCCATATGCACATTCTCACGGTATCGTGTGCACGGAATAATCGCTACGCGAATGTGCAAACTTTCACCCTCTGCCTCAACACGAGAGCTCGGGGTGTTCTGTATCTGCTCTAGTATTCAGCCGAGGATAACGATATAAAGCATACAACACATTCTGCACACTCTCCTGGGACTCGTGGAACAATTTATTGGAAAACTTTCGTCGAAGGCCAGCTAGCAGTAGGCAGTCCAAGGCAGCGTAAACCACGAACACATTCGTAACCTTTCGCGTCGCACACCGGAAGCTCCATGCGGAGGTGGCGTGCCGTCCATTGGCAGGATCCCAAGACACTTAATTAAAAATGTTCAGTATGTGTGAAGTTGCTGGCTTCTTCCGCCGGCGCTGCTGTCGCTGCGCTTCGAGTGTCCTCTGTTTCCGGTGGTCGCTTACCCCCGGGGGAAGCCCTTGAAAGGTTCATTGGTAGACTAGCCCAGTGCCGCATCGCAACAGTAGAGGTCGTCGAGCCACAGGAGCACGAGCTAAGAGCGTGCTGCGTTAGTCATTCGTTGGAGACCCACTGGTAGTACTTAGGACCTTAGGACCCCATACCAGCAGAAAAAGGGATCAAATTCCCGCAGACATTAGCCTACAAAAGGCGCCAAGGCGAGGTTGAGGTCCGTTTTAAGAACACAAGCAAGTGACCGCGTTGCGTGCAGCTAAGGACTTTTCCGTGGGATGCCTGCCTGCCAGCCATTGCTGCAAACTGGAGCACCAGTAGAACATCGGCGTTACTTAGCAGCTGTTCTGTTGCTACACGTTGCTGGGAGACCTCATTACAATAGGTCCAGTCATTGGTCGAAGGCGTCGGTCAGTGACACAAGATTGGTGTCGACAGCTGACCGGGGCTGAGATCATATATTTTCCCGCACGTTGACCACGAACAAAATGGAGGCTAATGAGGCCGCGGGAAGGGCGGAGACGCTTTTCACTTTAATCGATCGA
>NC_064874.1:92209401-92216901 GCF_943734745.1 Anopheles darlingi
GGTCCGAAAGCGAAACCGTTGCTTCTTTCTCTGCGTCGAGGCGTTATCCACGTGAACCGGCAGCAGGCAAACCGGATTGTATATGCTAATTTCAAATCGATAAAATTCACACGTCAGACACACACACATAGAGATGGCAGATCGAGGGGATGCGCCTATCAGCACCAGTACCAGTCCGGAGGGAGGAAGCAAAA
Source organism: Anopheles darlingi (assembly GCF_943734745.1). NCBI lineage: Eukaryota > Metazoa > Arthropoda > Insecta > Diptera > Culicidae > Anopheles > Anopheles darlingi. The sequence continues at coordinate 92,209,596 of NC_064874.1, forward strand.
AAGTAAAATCCGCCAAACGATCAACACTTTCCGGTGGTCGGATGAATCCGCCAGCCAGCGAGAATCATAAAAATCGTGGGCTAGGAAATGCGAGGGACTTTGGTTGCTTCTTTTCCTGTTTTTTGCACCGGAATTGATGCCCGGTACGATCGATCGGAAGTGAAGGTCCCGGTCACCAGGGGATCCATCGTCAAATTCACATGAAAAATCGAATCTTTGGTTCCGCGAAGTAGCAACTTACGGTCTCTGCTTTGCTCTGCTCTGCTCTGTTCCCTTCAAAAAGCGTATCAGCTCCTAATCAATCACACCGGGCGTTTTCTTTGCCTATCGATCGATTCGACGAGAGTGGAAAGCATCATCAGGTGGATGGAAAATGTTGGTCCACAGTTCCCTTTCGCGTGGCACTCCCCCCCCGGATTGAGCGGATGAATACTAATGTGTTGGAGGTTTTTTTTGGCTGTTGCACGTGTTACTGGACGAAGATTAATGGCCTTCACGGTGGACACAACCATTGGGTTGGGATTGATCCAGCTCCTCCTCTGATGAATCAGCTCGATACATTGCTCGATGAAATATGGAGCGAACGCTACACGACGTGGAGGTCCCCAAATCATTCGCCAGCAACTAGTGACGTGCACCATCCGCCATCCCAGGTTCAAAAGCTACCCGGAATGAGGGTATAAACGGTGAAAATTAAACCCCCGGGGGCCGTGGGGTCCTAAATAAATATTCAAAGTAGCTTCGGATTTGGATGCTAATTTCCTCACACAGTTGCGAGAGGAGACAACCAGAACGATACGTTGCCGGGCAACCAACCGACAAGTCAATGCCTAACAACATAACCTGTAAACGGGCGGCCCCAAAAGCACCCGGTGCTCCCGTTATGTAGGTTCGTTCGGCGATAAAAGAAGGAAATTCAATCAACCACCATGACTCGGCCTGGCTCCAGCTTCACACGCCAGCGAGAGCCAGCGAGAGAGAGAGAGATACACCGTGGCCACACCAAAAGAGAAACAAAAATGTCGAAAAGAGTTTTCGTTTTCTTCCTCTCATTTTCCACAGCCCAGCCTCGCGCACGTCTTTCCCGTTATCCGAAACCGCAGATCGAACCCGCAGCATCGCTACACAATTAACATAACTTCCATCTCACTGCGTTTTCTCCCGGCTCGAACCGTGGTCACCGGTGAGAACATCGCGAGGCAGGTTTTCGGTGCAGACTGCACTGCGATTCGAAGGCGCGTCCGATGCTTTACACGCTTCAAGCACGATAATGATGTGCTTATCGTACACCGATGTTGTTCGCTGATAGGCAAGTGAAACATTTTTATGTTTTTCACCACCACCACGACTCCTCCTCCTACCAAGCTCCTGTGTAGTAGCTGCTACTGTGCCTCGCGACGCCCCGTGCCAGTGGCCACAGAGTGTAAGGAAAAGTATTTTGTAAAGCTATCAACACTAAGCATCAAGCATAAGTCGCTTGTTTGTTTGTTGCAGCCGCACCATTGTTTCGCCGTTTTTCCGCCGATTGGTCATTGGCGGTGTTCGGTGCAACCGGTGTAATTCCTTCGCCTTTTGCTAGATGTTTCGGTGGCTATCGATAACGCGGCATCGTATGGTTTGCTTCCTGCCAGCATTCCCCCCGAGGGGCATTCCTAAACGCTTGCACCGAAAACTCGTCGCTTCGCAGGCGATCCGCCATTACATTGCAACCATCGCGGTTCGACGGAGTTGTTTTCGCCAATTGCCACAAGTTGCTCGGTTGGAACGTGAACGTCTTACTTGGGTAAGTGTGAGTTTGCTGCAAAACTCAATCTAAAATTGAGATTCCCGCTTCTTTTTCCTGTTTGTTTGGGCACCCAACCCAACTTGACCGACCGACTTGCAACCGATATGTGATTAGCACAGTTCGTGGTTCGTGCGCTGGTTGATGATTCGATTTTTTCCCCCTAACGAGTTGCACTTTGATCAAAAGTTCAACTCTCGCGAGCGGGGAAAGGAAATTTCGTTCGCTTTTCCCGCTTTCCCACGCTTGTGTTCTTCGGAAGGAAAGCGCTGCAACCGTTGCGGGCACACCGATTGGAGCTAAGCTCACCAAAGCTTAATCCCAACGAGAGAGAAAAACAAAACCACGAAAACGGAGTCGGTTTTCCGGTGACAGGATGGATGCCAGTCAGTCAAGCCGGCTCAGGGAAAACCTCCCTAGCGCGCTCTCTCGAGAACCGGCATCCGCCGGCCGCATGGACGGGAGATTGTATTTGGTTAATCTCATTTTAGGGTTTTCAATTAACAGCCGGATCAGCGTTTACGCCTCACGAGAATCCATTTCCTTCATGCAGGCGATGGCGTCGTCATCATCTCCACGGACCCCAGCAGACGCCGCTAAGTGCTTCGGGGACCCAACGCTGGCCCAACCCTCCCCGCTTGGGCAAACATTTCATCAAGATCGAGACACACACACACACACACAGTTTGCCGACTTTTCCGTTGGTTGGATTTGCCGTTGGATTGACACTTGAAGGGGACTGAGCGTAACGGGCATCGAGAGCGTAATCCACTTTATTGCGTCCCGGTGAAACAGACGAGCAGGCAGGAGCTGGCTCAATCTCAGGGCTGGGCCTTGGGAGTGGTTTATGCGAAGAACTTTCAACTTTTTTTTCTGAGAAGTAGGCAGATCGGAATTTATGGCCGGAAAGTTGAAACATCCAACCATCCCGCACCGAAAACCGACCAAATCTCGGTATTTTGCAAGCTTTCGTCGCAGATAATCTGCCACCAGTGGGGCCCGTACTCCCAGCACTCAGCTGCACGGGAACTAGAATGGAAAATTGTTGGTGGAAATTCTGAGTTGAAATCGGTAAAAATGCGGGGAGAAAACCTGAACCTCACACTTTAATCTGAGTCAGCGAAATGATAAACTATCCAGGTGGCCGTTTGGGGTGAGATTTTGTTGAATCGAACAGCATTTCGATTGATGCGCTCCATTTCCTTCAGGCACAGACAAACGCCGGTAGGTACAAGCGCTCGCGGCCACATCACCACGCTTCACCGAGTATCAACCGGCTGCTGGTTGACATTTCGAATCGACATCCACGCGATCTCGCGGCGCCATACCAGCAATGCTGCTGCTTCGGTGTAACGGTGCTAGTTGGGCGCCGCGATTGAACGATGAATTGGCAGTTTTGTTCACGGATTCCCCGGTCACCGATCACCTACCCAGGCTCGCCAGTCAGCTGGTACAACCCTCAGTCAGTGTCAGTGGACGGGAAAAATGAGATATCAAAAAGCGTTTAACGGTTTAGTGAACCGAAACCGAGTTCTGTGGAGTATTGTGAAAAGGCCTCGATGAAAAGGGCCAAAAGGCCCCCCCCGGAGGACGTTATTCACTTGATCCCGGACGGTCGCCGGTTGCTCAAGTGACATTTAAGCCTTTCGTGCCAAAGAGCACTGTGGCGAGCCATTTGGTAAATGATTTTATTCCCGGACCTGCAAAAGGCTGAAAATGAGCTGACTCATGAGAAAGGATTGAGGAAAAGGGGGAGAGTTGCGTAGTGGACGTTCAGTGTCCCAAAAGCAGAAAGCAGACGGCTAGTAATGGTTACAGATAATTAGCTATTCCATATTGCTGCCTTCTCGGTAGCTTGCCGGCTGTTGCTTCAATACCCTTGGGGGCGCTGGTGCTTTGTGCAAGATCAAGAGTAGTCTAGAGCCTTTTTCTTCCGTTGATGGAGTCTTTACTTTGGCCACTACTAAAGGTGAGCTAGAGGTTACTTGAGTAAGATAGGTTTGTGATTATACTTTACTCAGTATTTCAATATCTATAGCCCATCTATTCGTCAAAAAATAATCTTCGTTAAGTTGAGTTGACGCAAAAAAGGATGTTCAGAAAGTTTGGGCGAACTATTGGCGGCCATCGCGGTAAACGACAAAAGCTCTGAAGCCATTTTCTTAATGTTCGATCCACCTAAGCGTACGGCTATACGGGTATAGCTCAACACTTGTAACACATCAGCTGCTTTATTTAATTGTTTTCAGATGTTTTACAAATTTCCCTTACCTTAGACATCGTTGACGCTGGTTGTGTTGTGTCCGTTATTTCTGATGCACCAGTACGGGAAGGATCTCTCCCAAGTACACTCAACTGGCACTCAGGGGCGCCTCTAGGGCGAAGTCATCCGTCCAGCAATCGTCCAAGCGTTTTGCGGTTATCGTTTGTTCGAAAAGAAGTAGCCACAGTAATATGTTGCTTGCTTTATGTTTCACACGATCACGCGATCACAGAAGCGGCCGCCATTGACAGTCACCCGACGATGCGGGGCCCTCTTTACGATGCTGGCATCGCACGGCGAGCCGCACTATCCACTAATCCAGTCAGGCAGTCTGCCCGGCCCAACACTACTGCTTTCTGCGTTTCACTCAACACCTTAACCGAACAACAACAACAACGTCTCCCCAACGCGGCTAATCACATTTCACTCACACGCGGCTACGGTGGATACACTACACTGCAGGTTGCTGCTCAAAATTATGCGAAAAAGATAGGTAGGAAATACATTAATATTATGAGAGTGTGGCCGCTGACGATCGTAACGCGCACCAAGTGGCCCAGGTGAAACACTAATTTGGCCACGCAAAAGGCACTTGTTTAAATTTTAACAATACATTAGATCTTCCACTTCCATCTGAAAAGTTAATCCGAAACACACACACTGTAACGATGGGCACATTAGTTTCAGCTCGCGATCGCGGCGCAGAGACGCAATCACTTCGGAGTGCGTGAAAGGGATGCTGCTGAGTTGACTTGGCTCTTGGGGCTCGACTCGCCGGAGGTTAAGGCCCTCTTCCTCCGCTCATCAGCAAGCAACAGTTTGCCACTTTCGCCTTCCTTGTTTGGACAGATGCCGGGCAGCCAATGATGAGATCTGTTTGTTTGGTGGCCTCGCTGTGATCATTATCCGATCTGTTTTAGCATTAGCGGTTCCGTTTCTTCTGTAATTTTCTAAATTTCCTCCAACATCACATGCCTGAGCTGATCACTTTCGTTCACCTCTCGCACAGCAGCCTCTTCGTAACATGCGTTCGTGACCTCGCGCCGACGTCCTCGGTACCGTGATTGACGCAACGAGATAACGATCACCTGTCTCGCTGTGACGGGGCACGTTAGGATCGCTAATTTGTGACATCGACTACTGGATGATGATCTGTCAAGTGAGCATCGCGTTAACTACCAATCCTGCGCAAAAGAACATACGAATCGGAACTGGCGCGTGTCGCTATTTGTGTTCAACTTCTTTTCCACTCACAACTGGCTCCGAAGCAAACTGAGAAAAACTTGTCCACTACTACGGAATGCCGCGTAGTGCAGTTCAACTGTTTGTTTTGCGGTCAATTCGCTGCGACACTTGCGGATTTCTCGAACACAACCGCGGGAGCAACACACTACGACTAACAGGTGAAGTGACGCGCCGGAATGTCTGAAAGCACGGCCGGAGGCTGTCGATCGGTATGGGCTCATGGCAACCATCGCCGTCGTCGTCGTCGTCGCCACCTCGATCAGTCGCCACTAGAGAGCTTTCGCACCATCCGCCATCTCACCACTTTCCTGGCACGCTTTGATTATTGCGGACTGGCGCCGATGGATGCTGTCGATCGGCGGCGGTGGAAGTGATTTATAGATTTTTCGAGGCTCTTGCCCCCCTCTCTTCGGTCTCCTCCTCCGGCCACGAACGCCTTTCCCATAACAAATTGCCCATCAACTGCTACAGCCGCCAATCTGACGCGGCGCGACTCGCGCTTGCATGCTGTTATGCTTTTTCTCTGTTTTCTCAGTTCGTTGTTGGCAGCCCCACGACACCACGGGGAGATTCCATTTCCCGCCTAGCGTGCGGGATGACTTTTCTTTTCCGTCGTCGTCGTTCCGCGCACTCTTCGACACTCTCACTTTCTTACCATCCTTGGGCTTGGGCTTGCCATTTCGTGTGGGGTTTTTGGATTGATCGTAATATTACCTCGCTCGATCAGAGCTCTCTTCCTGTCCCGATGCTACACATTTTTCACTAATCCCTGGTCCGCTAAAGCTGTGCTCGCGTGTGCGAAAACAAACAGCGACCGAACCGAATTAAAACGGCACCGGAGATTAACTTTTTGGTGCTCCGTAATTTCACTTAACAATCGCTTCTTCGCTCGAACTTCGCCTTGGGGGTTTGTTCTTTCCCGCTAGTGCACGGAAACTAGTTGGAACACGGCCATCCAACGGCCAGTCCATCGGCAACACACACCAGCAACGCCCTTTGGCCAAAGCGGCAAAAGTCAAAAAATCGATTTACTGCTGCAAGGATGCTGCTTCGATGCGTCCCCTGGCGCCCAACCCGGCCCAAACAGCCGTTTGACTTTCGATGATCGATTTAGTCTGCACAAAATTATCCAGCCGGCGCCCTTTTTTTGCCTTTACGTTTCGTCCCGATTCGTTGTTTTCTGTTGTTGCGCCGGGTATTCCTCGGTCGGTTTTCTTAATTTATTCATCTCCGGCTATTTCTATTTGGCGCATACCGTCGCCACCATTCGGTTGTGCTGAAAAGTTTCCTATTGGCCGTTTGCGAAATGGACCCTTCGGAAATTGTTCGCGTAATGGAATTGTTTTGCCGCTTTCGGTCCTTTCGAGCATCGCTTTTTTGCAATGTTTTTTAGCCGAGTGGGGTGGGTTTCCCTGTAAACCGTCCACGATCCCGTTTTTCCTTTGGTTTGATTTCTCTTCCATGTGGATTTCTTTTTCAACTACCCCCTCGTGGGTCATGTTGAACAAGAGGTTTCAAAACCTCGGCTCAGCAGCCTTTACCATTTTGTTATTGAAACGAAGGTTTTTTTTAGTTTTAAATAAAAGGTCAATAATATCTAAATTTGTGATATTTCATACACCGTATCAATATTGATTTAGTATTGAAATATCGATGAGCTTGTATACATAATTGATTGTTGAAAGTCATCAATCATATAAAACCACAAAACATGATAACAAATCGAGCCAAATATGAAAATCAATCAATTTCATCTCTCTTGGCAGCATCACATTAATCTCTCCGCCTCAAAACCACATCCGAAAGGCATATAAATACAATTTTACGATCTGCAGATGTGATAACAATAACATCGCAAGCAGCAGCATCATTATCATCCCAAAGGTGCCCCCTCGTGTGCTTCATCAAATACATTTCCAACCGAAATTACGAATGAATCACGGCAGTCAGGTCCACGCTCTACTCTTCCGAATTGATGTTACGTACCCTGGCACCACACGCCATCAGCCTTTTTT
>NC_064874.1:92221901-92251901 GCF_943734745.1 Anopheles darlingi
TTAAGCTGCTTATGGACGACGTGGAGGCCACACTTTCCGCTAGACACGTTCTAGTATGGCAATTGGCAAAATGTTTTCACATCCCACACGAAGCAGCTTAAACTTCTCTTATGTTTCTGGATAAAAAATATATTCTTCTACACACTGCATAATGTGTTCTTCTTATGGATAGTGGGATAGCTACTACAATCGAAAGTAATTTCGCTTTTTCCATTTCGCTTGAGATCATCGTGATGCACGTGTGAGGTGAAGCGCTTATGCCCTGAAATATGCATTCGTTTACTCTTCTGCATCATGGCACCGCGATTTTAAGAATATGGCATGGAAAAGACTTGATAAGAGCAGAGTGGTTGCATTTCTTCTTGTTTTGCGTTCTGTCGCGAGCAAATGTTGCTACTTGTATGTAACACAGCATATAAAGAGGAGACGATCAATTCAGAAACGATGCGGCAGGATAAAATTATTAATAATTTTAGCTTCACTATCTTGTAAAAAGAGCAATAGCTATGACGGTGTCGCGTTGTCGTTGTAGCGGTAGGTGTGATTTTAATTAATCGATGTTGTATTCTGAAACAAAATCGATGTTGAACCAAAAACGATCATTTTTGGGTTTGTTTATGATCTTCCGTTAGGTTGTTTGTATTGTATCTTCACTTTTTAAAATAAAATCTATTGCAAGATGTAATGAACAATTGAGTATACTGCTTTCCTGAACTGAAACTAAGTCCGAGGTTCCGAGCTCGTGGTTTATAATCTATCAAACTTTTTTTTCCCGTCACAGATAATTCGTGCAAATGTAGTTCATTCTCTTCTCCCTGATGGTTCTATCCGCTCCTTCTTCATACCACTTCACATACATTCATTAGGATTTGTTTGCGAGTTAACGAATCTATAGCTTTTAGTTTTCGTTTAATCTAACGGCAATGTTAAAGTGTTTATATGTATGTCTGCAAGTCTGAGCTGAGAGTATCCCATAGTAAGATTTTTTTGTTTGGTTCTTAAATTTTCTATTTGATGCAGTTGCCCTTCTTGTTCAATCTTCTTTTCGCTTTTTGCATTTGTCGGCACTGTTCTGCTTCTGCTAAAATATGTTTTCATTCTGAACCTCTGTCTGCGGTCTTCGTTTCTCTCAAGATACTTTTATACTAAGTGAGCAAAATAGAGTTTAACATTCATTTAGTTTTATTATTTCAAGTATTCAGTTGATTCCATTTTCTTCATGTCAACTGAATTGCGCCAGAATCGACGAAATGATAATAGCTTCGAAGATGTTATACGAAACCAAGTGCCCATTTCATCATTGCCTCATTATCGCTTACCGTACGTCTTAACTCATCTCCCGAGGATTTGATTGTTTCTTTTGCGAATTACTCTCTATCGTCTTAAAATCTAAGAGGCAAACTTCAGATTCGCACTTTACACATGCATAAACACACCGACACGGTTCACAAAGACATTCCAAGGCACACGCACAAAGAGAAACAATATTAGCTACTAAGAATATGAACGAGAGAAGTTATGCGATTTCGAAAAGTAAGACTCAATACCAATTCTAAAGCTATACGTTGCCCGCACTATCGGCAACATTCCTCCTCATCGGTGTTTACACTATTCGACGATTGTATTAAGCCACTGATTTTACATCAAATTTACGGCACCCTGAACTGCATCTTTCGGGGATTCTTTCATCATAGCTTGCACTTACAGTTACGTTAAAATAAGGCGCTTCTTCTTTCCCAGCAATAACACTAAGCACAACGGCTGAAAATCAATCAAGCACAAAGGCATTTGCATCGGAAGGCCATTTAATTTGCATCAATCACCGCGTCATTAGTATCTTTCATCTTTTGTAATATGCAGTACTGTTGCTGTACAGCTAGTAACAAATCATTCTAGAGTGGTTCTTGAGGCTCATTTCACCATCCTATTGTTTGCAGAAACGTTCAATTGAACTATATTTTCGCAAAGAGCATATTGTATTGGGACAAAATATTCAATATTTACGAGGTCAATATCATACCCTCATGACGATAAGCGAGTCGCACAATATTTTAGCATAAACGGTAATAAGAATTCTTTTCGAAAGGCAACCGTCAAAGACACTTTGCAGAGAACTTTTTTTATGAAACTGCAGACGATTTCATACAGGTGCGTTCGCTGTCAGTTAAGGCATCCAAGAGCGCTCTATTGAAGGTTTGAAATGACACTGTCGTTGTATTCAGAGACAAGTATGGCAAATTATTTCAAATAGTTGCATCAAAATTGAATCCGAATCCTAATTCTCCATATAATCAATTGTTAGCTGGTAAATACTGAATATAGTTATCTGGAGACTCGTTTGGTTATCTTTCCTTTGCATATTTCCGTTTAAATGTTCATTTTTTTCGTGGGCGAGTGGCTTTTACAACCGAGACAACCAGCACTACGGATTACATCCGTGAACAGATGGCATATCGAAGGGAAGCACAAAATAATACACCATTACAGGATGTGGCAGAGCTAAAAAAAGATAAAAACATAATGGATACTAAACCTATCGCAACTATTGTAGTCGTATTCGTTCTTAACAAAACATAAATCATCGCCACCTAACTGAAACACGCCTAGAGAATACTAATAAGAAAATTGTAACAGAGAGAGAAAACTATAAAACAATTCAAAAGACCACATAATTGCAAGTATAAGTCACATTTGGTGCGAAAGATACTCCATCAGGCACACTCGAATTTTGCATACCAAATAGTCAAGTTGTTTGAACAGTGCATTCGCTAATGGCAACCACATAATCACAATATAACCCTTATTCTCATGGTGTTCATCTCAAAATCTACCGCAAGATTGCATTGCACTTGCATAAATTGCACAAACTTTGAATAATTCGTAAAAAGAGGAAGAGAGTGGAGGGGGGGGGGGGAGGAATGGCTTCCTGCTAAAATATCTATTCCGATTGAATGACCGATTGGAATCCATCATTCTGTTGCATTCGCAAATATTACTGCCTTTATTGTTGTAATAGATCCCAAAAACCCTCTCCTCCATTTCGCATTGATCTTAGGTAGGTTTGCTGGGGTTTGTGGGCTACAAACCACAAATAAGAAGTAGCATGATTGTGCCGTACTCAGCGTTTCTAGTGAATCGTATGACGCTTCATCAATAAACCGCGAAATAGTATCTGGTAAAACAAAACTAAAAGAATCTTAATTGAATGAAAGCAATTCTTCTCACCTTATAACTCTAATCTCTGCAGAAAACTCTACGCTAGTCAGTTAATTATCGAAAAAAGAAAGATGTTTGATACGTGTGCTTCCATCGCAAAGCGCGGATGTGTTTTTCGATTAATCGAAAGAAACAATAAAGATACGTTTATCTATTTAAATCTAGATGCAGTTACACATCTTTCTCTTTGTGTTTTCCTTTACATGCTGGCAACGATAATGTGAAAATAGAGTTTTAAAGTCATTGAAATCTCTCACTTGAGATGATAATATCCGATTCAGATTGTAAACCTTTCGTCTGTCAGCTTTTCCTTATTAACACTCTTTTAGCGACCGTGGAACATTTAATACACGTATGTGCTGCTTAGAGAGTTCTGAATGATCCTTTCCATACGCGAGCATGAGCAAGAAAAGCTTCCACCGCAGCGGTACATGCTTTACCACTTTTACCACTACAACGTTCCCTCTTACGACACCGAACTGATGGCGTTGTGTGGTGAACCCATCTGCATCAGCACCTTATCGAGCCATTGGAGCGGTCCGTGAAGGTGAATCTCGATCCAACAGGGAGTGGAGGTAACATCCTGTCGATGATATTCCGCACCCCAACCCTTCACGAAGCTCATCCGTATCGTGCACATTTTAGTTAACTCGTACACTGCCTCAAACCCATGATTTACCGACTGAGACAGCAGTTGAGCAAACTCCTGATTGTTGAAGATCTTCAATGAACATCCGGGCGGTATCTTGCACACCGTGCTCGGATGAAACCCGTGATGATGGTTACAGTTGCGGCTCTGTACGAAGATAGCCGAATCGGACAAACATTCGGCGTACACCTCGCCGCCGACGTAGTACAGATGTACACCCTTTCCGATGTGACGTCGTGTGTTCTCGATCGTGCTGTTCCGGTTTACGTTACTCAGCTGACCCAGACAGAAGCGATCCGAGTTATTGGACGGATTAGTAAATCCATCCACAATGATTGATGTGTTGGTGCAATGAAAGACCTCCCCGACGCGACAGTTCAACTCGTAGTACGCTATACTCGCCCAGTACGGAGGTTCCTGGTAGCTGACAGGCTGTACTTCACCAGTATGCATCTGGTTCGATGTGTCCATTTGATTTCCATCCTGTGCTCCACCGACAGTGGTACCTTCCTCGGGTGGACTGTAGGCCGGCGGTGGCGTTTCTGGCAGTGCCCCGTATGGGCTCTGTGGATTCGAGCTGATCGGTCCCGGACTAGACACCGAAGACATCGGACTGTTGGGGCCCATGTGCGAGGAAATGGGTGAGTTCGGTCCACCTCCACCGCCACCACCACCGGTACTGCTACCATTACCACTACTAGCTCCAGCTCCAGCCCCTCCTCCACCACCGCCACTCATTTGCGAGTTATTGAAGCCCGTGTTCGAGTAGTTCACATTGTGTGGCATGTTGGGCTCGTTCATCTGATGGAATGGTAGTAGCGAGTGACCGGGCGCAAACTCCGAATGACGCGGCACTAGCACCGGTGGCAATACCGGGCTCTCTACACGTTTATAGTGGTACGGATTGATGCATACTTCCTTCTGCTTCGCACTGAACGGATACTGGCATGTTTCGAGTGGTTTCAGCTCGTGGTGGCTCTGTAGATCGGGCCAGCGCCACACGCGACAGTAGATCACGTGTGGTAATCCCTTACGGTGTGAAACCTACGGAAAAGAGAGGCAAGCAATACACTTCAATCTGTGTTCCACGTTGCGCGGTATGCTGCTTTCAACTTGGATACTCACCTGCAACCTTCCATCGAGCGATCGAGGTATGGTGACGCACTTCGAGGGCTGCCCTGGGCAGGACAGAGCCCGTTCTAGCTCCTCGATCGCACCCTTACGTTTCTTTAGCTTCTTTACCAAACTGTCGACCGCCTTTTCGGCCCATTTTTCCTCCTCATCACCTTGCTTCCAGCCAAGCAGCTTCTTCACCGCCGGACTGGTGAAGGAGAATAAACTGTTCAGGCTCGACATCGTGCTACTGCTCGAGGATTCCACATCGTCGGTGTCCATCGTGTAGTAATAATCTAAAAGTAAAAGAAATGTAACCATGTTGTTAGTGACTACAGCATTGCAGGAAAGTAAGAGGATCTAACAAAGTTTTCCGCATAATAGGAGCACCAATTAAAATAAAACCGAATATTTCGCCTTTGTTCCGATGCACTTGTTTTAATCATGAAGGAAAATTTTAATTGTCGAAAGACCTGCAACAATCTTATCTCCTATTAGTAACTGTAACCATCGGATGCAGCGTCTCATCGTCTCAAAAAGTGTCAAGTCGATGTCAAAACACTAGTCACGACCATAAACACACCCTTTGCTGTTGCGCGGGTTTTGTTACCAATGTTCACGCGCTGCACGAATGTACTGTTCGACGACGCCAGCGACTGCAACTCCCTCCAGATAAGGGCTCAATCGGAAATGATCCGTGGGTCGCATCGTTTTGTTGAACAAGTGAAGCAACAAAAACATGCCCGTGATTTGTTTCCGTGAGATTACGTGATAATCGAACGCGAACTGAACCTTCCATTCATCCTGAATTCTTTCACGATGAAAATGGCTCAACATGCACATCATTCCGTCGATGCATGAAATGTCTGGCGAAGCTGATCTCGTTACCACGATTTGTTGAACTTGCTAGTTAATCCTGCGGACAAACTACAAACAAACGCTACTGTAGATAGTTGGGCGGATGCGGGATTCGTCGGCGTCGGGTGCGGTTGGCAAAGATTGTGCGCGTTATTTGCAAACAAACCCTCTGTTTTGAACAACGCCAAATGCAACGGTCTCGAAGGCATGGAAGCAACTCAGCATTTTTAATTTTTTGCAAATGAAAATGGAGAGGAGCTGTTTATTAATCTCTACATTTAAGCGCCATTTGTGCGTCGTCGTTTTTTGGACTTTATAATAATGTTATGTATTCTCAACTCAAACACAAACGATTCGTAGTATCCAGTACCAAATATCAGTTATGTTTCCATTATTATTTTTCTCATTTTAAACCAATTTGATGCATGAATAACATTACCATCAATCATGCACTCATATTTTCAACCGCTTTAAACTCTAATAGACTTCGGTTCATTACTGTTATCACGAAGTAGATAAGAAACGCGATACAGCAAAAATTTAGGTCGCAGGAGTGGTTCGGTGTTACGCAATAAAACTGCAGAAGAAAGCGAAACTCTTATCTTATCGTACCCCGTGCTTTCTATCAGACGTCTTGAAGGAATAGAAGCAAGATGACGAGAAGAGCGGAAGAGAAGAGGTCACGGAGCGGGTGCTCATAGTCAAATACTTCCGTACTCCCCGTTGCATCCTACGTTCAATTTATTCCAACGTTGGCCAATCAATCGATAGCAAAGGTGTATGTGGTGATATGGTGAAGGCCATGGCGCGTTTTCGTGCAGCATGAAACGTACAACAAGAGAAGGTAATGTTGGCCCATGTTTGCGCAGGTGAGGGTTTAGAAGAAGTCGCTCACTGTACTGTGGTTTGCTGAGGAATTAAAAGCATGAGACAGCGTTTAGCGGCCATCAGGTTTATCATTAAATAATTACGAAATTAGAACCATCAGATCAGCTGTACCCACGTCACACCTCTTACTGAACTAGGCGACCTTCGAGACAAGAGTGAAACTTGCGACCAACGCAAGGACTAAACCGTAATCACTAGTGGCTGGCATCTAGGCACAGGTTCGTAGGTGACAAAAATTGCGATCAACTTATAAGAAAGACACGTCGATTTCCTTTGCAAGCGAAGGCTTAGATCCAGCTAACAGACACACAGTCATGGCGCGGTTGGGCTACCCTAGACCATGGTTTCACTAATTGATGGGCCCGGAGTGCCATTGCCTTTTATAAATTGCATTACGAGTGTTGTCACGTTACGGGCGGTGATTAAACAATTTATTACGCTAATAACCGTTTGGAGCTGGCCGGGGGTGCAAGACGAGAGGTAGTATTGAAGTAGTGCGTGCCCATTAGACCATTTCAGACACCGCCCAGGCAATCGAACCATGTCAATAGGCCCATTATACCTGCCCAGAACATTTATTTAGTGAAAACAGGAAATCAATCACGGAGCACAGAAATGCACCGAAACTTAATGATTTTCTGTGCACTTTCACTGTCCTGCATTAAAGCTTTACTATCGTACTGTCCGGGGGAAATGGTGTTCTTTTATGACACATGGCATTTTACATGTTGAACGTTGCACCGGGAACCAATGTCGCAATCAATGCATCACACGCATGCCCCCGCCCATTTGTTGGCCGGCCTCGTTTCGTTTATGAGACACTCGATCGCTGTTTAACAATATCAGCCATGTTGTGCGCATGCGTGAGCAGTTACGGTACGCAAAGTGTCACTTAAACCACGCGTCCAAGCGTCCTCAATAGCTCATTTCAAATGGATTTTCCCTCTTGATTACAACCCACGTGAATCGAAAAGAGCATTAACGTTGGAAGCGGCTCTTAGGAGGGGGACAACAACCAATGAAAATGGTTGTCGTACAGCAACAACTCAGGCGGGTCAATCAATAGGGGCGTGTGAACCACTGTAACCTATCGAGCACTCTCGTATCGAGATCCGAGACAAGGTGCGATGGTAGCGAACAGGTGTGCGCGGAACACCACCCCAGCAGTTGGGGGTCTGGCCAGATTGAACCCAGCAAAAGACCCTCGAGACACCCCATTAATTCATGTTTATTGCACCCGGGGTGGACAGATTAAATGCTTAGTGCAACCCCTCCCCCCCTCCCCTTCCCTTGACCACTTTGCACTGCTGCACGCGCCTGCCGAACCGGCTACCAGCTCTGGCAGCTTTCGCAGCTAATCTGCGATCGGCAATAAAGAAATAAATAAATCGCAAAAACTGCATCGGACATGAGGCATAGAAGAAGAAAACGAAGCCAACGGGTGCGGTGTATGGCAGTGGGCATCTAGCGGGGCTGATAGATGGTGCAAAGATAACACCCAAGACTTATCGAGTTAATAGTCAATGGCTGAGAGGTCGACGGTTCCACTTCGGTTGCCCAGCGACAAATTGACCATCAGCCTCTTTCAGTCGCGAAACGGGGTGTAGGAAGGGTTTAACAAGCAATTTGTCATCGCGCACCAGGTACATGATCGAGGGACCGAATCCGGGGAATTCCCCCTCCTTGGGTATGCTCTATCGCTTGAAGATCGAAAATCGTAGTCGCATCAAGCAGCTTCGTTAAAGAATCCAGCACTACCTTCATAATAATAATGATTGATTCAAAATGTATTTGCTAAATGATTTAATAAGTATTTGGTAAAATAAAAAGTTATTAAAGTTGATCCATGAGATGTCTACTTAAGAATAACATCACAATAAAGCATCAACCCTTCTCCGGAACCACTGAGCATCATGCTAAAATTGATCATTTTTGTTTGACCTCCGGCGTACACATGTGAGTACGATGAATGCAGACTATAAATATTAACATGCGGACTAGCGCGGTTGGCGTAGCAGAACTGCAGCCAACTGGCATTTGTCTAGCGCTAGTGCTGCAGGCAAACACGAGAAGAACGGAATGCAAAGACCAAAGTTCACATTATTTATGCTCTTCTTGCGGCCAGTTCAGGACATGTTTGTCGCTCTTCTATCCATCATACGTTCATAGCTAGATGACCAGTATTATATTGTATTGTTATCTACATTAGAATGCACATTTTGCATGTTCTCGAAAATCTAAAATTTCCTGAAAAGAATACCACCTGTTTTTCTTCAAAAGTATGATTACTTGCATGAAACATTTCGTTACGATTTCCGAACTAACTAACCATTTCCGTAGTGCGCCATCTCTGACCCAGTCGGTGTGTTGTAATCCAGTGAGTGCAGCATTAGCTCAGCGTTCTAGCGGCCAGCACAAATCAATTGACTCGCAGGCGTACCACGAAAAAAAAAAATCCCGATCAAACAGCACCGTTGTATCGTTCGTTCGACTCACAGCACGGCCAAGAAATTGCAATGTAATTGATCACTCTTTTCTAGTTCACGCTTGTTCAACTCTTCTCGGCAGCATTCACGCAAGTCTAGCTTAAAAGCACTTTAATGATTGAACTTCGGGCGAAGGTAACGCATAAACTGAAAAGCGGGCACAGCAGAGGAACAAAGGCATGAAAATGAGACCAAATGGGTTTTTGATTTTCTCATCTGCACACTCATTATCACACTTTACTCTCCGTGTGTGCCCGCGATCGCAGACTCCTTTACCGTCGTGGTAGACGTGGTTCATTCTTAAGATCGGCTCTTTGTTGATCAATGAGTTGCCCCGAAAATTGTTCGAAAAAGCAACACAATAATTGGATTTCTCTTCCAATGCCGATGCTTTGGGAGTGAGTTTGTTTACCGACGCTGAGGATGATGGTAATGGTGATGATCAAGAAGCTAAAACATCATTTCACTCAATCGGTTTTTGAACTGCGAACTGTGGCATGTGAGAGTGGAGTTCCTTCTAGCTCGTTGATGCGTGTTAAATGTTAGTAGCTATATTTTATGATCTTCAATTAAACTACAAAATATCGGTGGCACGATGGCCGGACTGATCCATCAAATTTGTTATTTTATTAGTTTATTTACAACAATTGTGATAAGCCCGTATAATAACAATTTAGAATGAGATAGAGCCCATGAGCAATCGCAAAACAGTAGCTAACAAAGCACAGGATTGCAAAAGAAATTAGTCCAAGTCCACTCTAGGCCTCAAATTGGCGCTTAACCTAAGACGATGTCGGAGGTTATCACGAACTAAGAGAGAGCGAGAGATTAGCTAAACCAGATTTGGCACAATAAATCATTTAGGTCAACGAAATAAGGAAAAATTAGTCAGTCTGCCAGTTTCAAGTTGTCAGCATTATCGCTAACAACCGACCGGTAATCATTCAAAATGAAGTTTACCGTGGCCTTCCAAGAGGGATTAGGAACATTAACAGCGATACTACGTTCATAAAGAATCACATAAAAGAATTGCATCACTTTCTAATAAGCTGAGTTTGTCATTTTGCACATTTCGCACACAAACAAAATGTTAATCGCAACTAAACACCAGACCAGAGAGGCCTTTGGTAACCTAAACCGTCTACTCTACCGATAAGACCAAATGTTTAATGGGTTTCCTCCCCCAAAGCTGGACACAACGCAGAGGCGGCCCCTGCTCCTGCGGTTCGGTTCATCACATCCGGCTCGCGTCACCACCAATGAATCAATGACGGAAAGTCGTTTTTCTTTCCCTCTTCTAATCCACCGAAGATGGTTTCCCCGCAATATTTGACGAAATTCGTCGCGAAATTAATTCACGATCAAATAAGGAGCCACAAACTACCGCCCGATCGTCGCTCAAGAACGCCTGGATCGTTCGCGGGTCATCGACACCCCTGGACCCCAGAGAGTGGCGTCGCGCGCCAAGACGCCTCGATTTTGCCAAAATATGGCCAGAAAAGGGGAAAACCACTCGGGCGTATGATACGGTCGTCCCCATCATCGTGCCATCATGGTCTGTGTTCCGAGCATCAGGATGATGTCGCGTTGCTATCAGTGGGGATTTTGAATAATATTTTCTCCATTCTTTCTCTTCAGCTTTCATCGACCGATTAGAGATGGCCACAACGCGAATGCCATCGTCTTTTGCCTTTATGCACTTTTTCATTCGCCAGTTTCGGGGTGTCTTTGCTGATGTCGCTGCTTTCTTGATTTTCTCTCTCGATCGACGACGACGACGACCGCTATCTAATGTCAATATTAGGAAGCCAATCAAAATAAACAAATCTCTTCTTCACCAACCAGTCGGTATCGTCTTTCGCGTACCCTTCATCTCCTCTTCACACGCACTGGCACGTAAGCACGAGACTCACGTCGCGTGGTGGGGCCCGCGCCATCGGTTACGCACCCGCGTTCACGATACAAAATAAACAAATATTCAACTCGACCGGCGTGACGGGCGTGATGGCGGTGGCAGCGGTATGATATGCTCACACTTTCTTGCTTTTTACTTCTTTCAATCGAAGCCAACGTAACAACAAGACGATCGAGACCAACAACTGGCCAGTTCGTCGTCGTCGTCGTGGTCGCCGCAACTACGAAACGCGCGCGCGTAGCACGGTATCGAATCGAATATCTGTTCTAAATCACGTTTCACGAGCTCAAACAGGGCGGACAGAGAGAGAGGTTGGGCGGCGGTTGCTGCAGCGCGGGCGTCCAACCAGAGAGAGAGAAAGAACGAGGATCAAACATTGATGATCGATACATCGGAACGTGTACCACATGGAGCAGCAAGAGAGATCTCGGGCGGAGAGGGGAAGTTGTTACTGGCTGGCTAGCGGGTTCAAACCACGTCCGGGTGGCGCCAGCAGCCACATCTTTCTCCTCCAGATTCCTTCCTTCACCCAGCAGCATCGTACGATCGGGGGGAGCTCGCGCGCTCATCCGTTTATTCCGAGCCTGTTTCAGACTAGATCCTGCGGTAAGACGCTAGCCAGCGTAGTGTTCCATCTATTCCACATCACCACTACCGAGGGCACACCTTCATCATCACCATCGCGATCGTGATCGTGATCACCCATCATCGTCAGCGGCATATCTTTTCTTTGCGATAGGTCTCTCTGTTGCGCTACCGCAAAAAGCACTCATTCCAGCGCGTAATCAGATCGATCACCGCGCGCATCGATTCGCGCATATGTTGTGCGGCTGTTGCTGCTGCTGCTGCTGCTCGCTGGCTGGCTGGCTGGTTTGATTGATACCGCGCGCGCACTACTTTGCCAGGCATTTCAGCATCACAGAGCTAAGATAATCTTCCTCTCGTTGATCGATCGGCAAATGCGCTCCTACACACATTCCTCGGTCTTCACTGATCACCCTCTCTCTCTCTCTCGCTATCGTTTACTGCTGCGTTCCATTAATTCCATTCAATCGACCAACAACAACAACACGTTCGAATGGATGGTTGATTGACTCCCAGCAGAGAACCAACACACCACCATCATCCAGCACTTGAATCGCGCGCAAAACGCACAAGATATTTGTGACACAACATCCGGCAAATCCTTCACTTTTGTGCGTAGCAGGAGAGTCTCTAATCCTGCTCCTTCCAGTGCGCCGCCATCAATCCCCCCCAAAAGCAGACACCGGAAATACCATTGGAGCAAAAACAAGACGACGTTTTGTGTCGGAAAAACGCGAAGACGCGAGCCGCGGACGAGAACGACGTTCACGGTGCGCGGTTGAATCGTGAACTGATTGTGGGGCGCGCGCGTTCGAATGGGTTGTCCGTCGCGCGATCAGCCGCGGCGACACCCGCCGCTCGTTCGTTCGTTCGTTCGTTCGCGTTCTATCTCCTTTGCGCTTCCTCCTTGCGTTGTGCGCTCTCCACCGATCTCGCGTGTACGCAGCCGATCGATTTCGAAGTCGCCTCAACTCCGCCGCCGTATGCGTACTGCTGGTTGAAGCAGTGCCCTCCCTCCCCACCGGGCGTGATCGTCAAGCGCGCCATCGAGACGCGGTAATCGCCTTTCCTTCTGTGGTTCACCCCCGTTGTCTTTCACCCTGCGTAAGACCAACATCGACGCGTCTCCAGCTCGCTTTCTTTGGCTTTTCGTCGCCTGGTTTCACAGAGAGAGAGAGAGACAGAGAGAGAGCGACACTCGGTACTCGGGACGAAGCGCCACCGACTGGCTGCTCGGCGCGATCCTCCCGGCACGATCGATCGATCACACCCGCGACCAGCACCCCCCTTTCTCGATGGGAGAATGTTTAAAGCAGAAGAAAAAAAGAAAAGAAGCGTGGTGGCCGATCATTCTGTCCCATTCG
This sequence comes from Anopheles darlingi, assembly GCF_943734745.1. Lineage (NCBI taxonomy): Eukaryota > Metazoa > Arthropoda > Insecta > Diptera > Culicidae > Anopheles > Anopheles darlingi. The sequence continues at coordinate 92,234,976 of NC_064874.1, forward strand.
ATTCTGTCCATGGGCATTAACGAGGTGCGTATTGTGGTCGATCCGCGAGGGGACAAACGGTAGCGCGCCATTCGCCCGTTGATTATGCGGTGGCGATCGCAGAGAATCAATCACATATTGCGTACCTCGGCGGCAAGGGTGAAGGAACAGAGGATGACATTGTGAACGCAAACGTCAACTAAAGGGGGGAAGGTGGTCGCGACACACACTCGGTGCTACAAATCATATCCATCCTTCCTCTCGCCCTGGACCTGGAGGGAGATTGCCGATTGCCGATTGCCGATCGTACGAATCTTTCGAAGTGAATGCGAATGAACCAATACGGCGTTACGGAGAGTGCATCGAGAATAACAGTTAGAACGCTCTCGGGGATTTCAATGCACACAACAGCACTCTGGCAATTAGATCTCGCAGCACACAGCAGATGATCATTGACGATCGATTGCAAATCTTGCGAAATTGGCATTTGTGGTTTGCTTTGTAGAATATAATACGTGGAAAACAACTTGAACAAAGATCTGAATATATTTAAGTAGCAGCAATAACTTTAAAACAGTGTCAATTTATTAAACAAATATTGAACCAATATCACAAACCTCCCCTGGAATATATTCATTCTGCAACCCACCCTCGAAACGCCAATTGTAACACATGTTTTCCCGTGGAAGTCTTCCGTTAAAAACTTTGTTCCCGACGAATGACGCACGATTGAAATCAATTGCTTGCTTATGCGCAAAATGCAAACTTCAATCGCTCTAATGGTTATTGGTGTTCTTTGATAGCTGATGCGATCTAAACATCGCAAACGGCCACAGGCCACAGCTTCCGCTCCGCTTTTGATGGACATACACACCAGCAGGGGGGCGCATTGCAACATCATGCACTCCAATCCCAGAGCGTGGTATCTCTGCCTGCCCGCTCGCTAAAACCCGGCGCCAACGCCGACGACCACTGGTGCGGAGGTGTGTGTGTTTTAGCGAAGAAGAAAGAGAAGTCTTAAGAAAACTGTTGTCCAACAGCCGCCGACTGCGGCACCAACAACGGACAGCAGCATCAACGGACGCAAAGCAAAACAAAACAAACAGCAGAGTGGAGATTGTCCTTTCCGTGCAAGCGCAACGATGCAAAAGCCCCCGCAACACTATTGCTGCTTGCACCGCTGGCACTCCTATTTATGCTGATGCTGCGACGGTGCGTGGGAAGCTGAACGCTGGGATTGAAGCCCGACCACAGAGGGCCCTCGAGAGTACGAAAACACTTAAAAGCAGAACGGTGCACACTCGCTGACCACACCACACGCTTCCCGCTTCCTCCACTGCATTATTGCGAATGTATGTTAGGGGAGGACACAAAAAAAACTACAAATTTCCACCCACCTTGTGGCGCGAGGGAACCTATCATCAGCGCTTGATGGGGTTGGTGGACCTTTGGACCTCGCAAGGAATGGCATACGTCGGCCTGCTATCGACGAGCGTGATCAGCACAGATCTAATAGATACACTCCATGACGGCCGCATTCGAGTGCGCAAAAAGATGTTCCGCAGATGATTATTGCGCGATCGGTACATCGAACCGGAATGATGAACGTTCTTACGTGGTTCGGATCGGTGGTACTCTCGTAGTAAGTGGGTCTCCTGGGACCAATAGGCACCATTGGAACCCTCTCCATAACGGACCATCATACGTTGAGTGAAGAACGTTTTCCGCTTGATCGAAACGTGCACAAAATACCAATCTTGATCGAGTTGCGTCGTGCCCTTCTAGCGATGTCAGATTTTGTATTTTTATCAAACGCTTCAATAATGAGGAAACATAAATCATAAAACTGATAGCTCTTGAAGTGACACTGATAATTTCGTTGTAATTCTTAACTCAATCATCGCACAAAGTTCGGTCGACACGAGTCAACAGCAAACAGCAAACAGCAAAAATCATTAAAAAATCAATGACCCCAGAGGACCATATGCCAGGAACCGATCAACAGGCAGTAACATAAAAACCGTACCAAACATTGCAGCAAAAACACATTAATGCTCGATACCTCCTGCCTCTCCTCCTCCTCGCCCGTCGCAAGAACGACACTTATTCGCAATCGAGACACTCTAGGCCACCACCAGACGACCGGACCGGGGAGACCGGCCAGCGCCCTATAGCGAGATGATGGCCACAACGGTCCACGAGCATCACACGAGAAGAACTTCAGCAGCTCAAGCGCATACACTACTCTCTCCTGTTGCATTTCTCTACCCGTTTGGTTGTGTCTACATCGCACACCGTCCACAACAGTCCACGAGAATCGCGGAATCGCATAAATCACCAACCGCGAAACGCCACGGACGACAGCAACGCTGCGTGCAACGACGAGTGTCGTCGTCGTCGATGTCGTCTGGCGCATTTGGGTGCACTCGTAATGTCATTATGTTCTGCACCGAGAGAAGCACGGTCACCACACATTATGCGCACACGCACAAGACGGATGAGGATGAGGTGATGCTGAAGCTGTTCGTACTACGGGACGGCGAGGAGAAACACGAAACAGCATAAATGCTCGCTTACAGTGACAGCATCGCGTTCGAAATGTGGCGCTTACGCTGATGATTATTGCCGCAGCGCGAGATGCGATCGACGAGGATATAGATGGCTCCTTTCCCTGTCACAAGGGAGCAAAGCAACAAGCTGCTCGCGCTCAAGAAGTGGTTCCCTTTTTTCATCAATCTTTGGTCAATTCAACCAGGAACTGGATCCACCACCCAAGGAAGGAGAGCTTTTTCCTTTTTCTACAGACGTCCCCAAGACTCGAGGATCGTCCAACGAAATTACTCCTACGTGACGATACGAAGGGACGTGCATTGCCTCGCCAAATAAATGCAACATCAGCGATCGGTGGTCAGCTGGAAAGCAGTGAGTGTTAGCTGGAATCTCCACGATATTTCTTGTGTGGCGTAAAACCCCCACCTAGTAGGGAGCTAGTAAAAAACCGAAGCTCAAAGAATGTAAGTCAGGGCGCAGCACTTATCGGCGCGACACGGGCACTCCCCGGATCCCCGGTGACAAATCTTTGCTCCAAGTGATACCTCCCTCCTCCTTGGTCAAGGCGGAGCAAATTGGTACGCTGATAAACTCCTTGGCGTCACTAGATCCCGCCGGTGACGCCCCCTACACTCCTTCTTCTTCACCGTCTAGTGTCCGTTAAACGGTGGGCGCATTAAATCACGCGCGTAAACGCACGCGATCCTGACTCGGTGGCGCTTCCTGCGGAAACCGGTCACGCGGTGGAGGAGTATGGCCGCTGGCCGCTGAAATGGTTAACAGAGTTAATGATCGATCGTTCAGTGCAACGCCTTCCCGTGCGCTGGAGATTGCAGCACACGGTTAAATGCTGCAGTGGGAACCTTGTTCCACTTGAAGATCCTCGTTTGGGTTTTTCGCAACAATACTATTTTTTTACAAAATATTTTTAAAAACGTTTCATTTTATAAAATGCTGACTGTTACTTTAGGCCATTAGCGATCGTAAGACATCGACAAATGATGACTACGATGCTGTAAACGATGGTTTATCAAATAGATTAACAGTTACAACCTTGCAAATGGATGAAAACAATCGAGCGAAACAACATAATTCTCCTCAAACTACTAATGTAAATGTTCCGGGAAATCTAAATCAAAAAAACCACACCATAATTGCTGAACACCGAAGCGTGTGCCCAGTGAAAATAATGTTTCATTTACTGCACATTAAAATGATCGTTTAACCATTGGCATTAGGCACCGACCGTCGACGTCTAACGACTCACGATGATCGTGTCAGGTCGATGAGCATCGCGACAAATGGGCCAATGGTTACTGGCTGGTTGGCTGGTTGGCTGGCTGGTTGGCGCCTCCCGCGACACACATCCCTCGACATCGCACTCTCGACATCTAATCGCACGCCGTCGTGCACTCCTCCTTCTCCCGTTTTTGCACAAACACAAAATGTGCGTAACGGCGATCTCGATCATAACACAGTTAGCTGCAGGGCCATCTCGCGATAGACAGGTGTGCTCGTACGAAAGGAGGGAGAGCGAGAGACCCAGGAGGGATCTTGGAATGAAGCGATCGCGACACGGTAGCGACGGGACTAGATGGGACACGCGACCACGCGGCGACATCTCGGGCGCGCACGCCCTCTTCTCCTCCTGCTCCTTTCACCTTGTGCTCGTGGTCGTGATCATGGTGCTCATGTTTCAAAAAGTGCGTTCCTGCGGTTGAGCCGCCCTTCATCTCCTTGCTTCTGGCTCTTGATGATCTCCTCACCGGGCGCACCGGGCATTCGCTTCCTATAATTTTATTTATTTTCCCAAACATGGAACAACACACGCCACGAGCGAGTTGCCGTTAGGTGGTGTGGGAATCTGGGTTGCAGCGTAAGGTAAACATCGTTTTCGTGCCGCGAACCATTTTTTTTCTTCTTCTTATAAATTATACCCCACTTGGTGTGGCATAAATCGAGCGATCGAACACCCTGAGCCTGTGTACCCCGCCTTCCTCCTTCGTCGTGTCGTGGCGCCAGCAGTGGGCCAGAAATTGGAACGATCAGGATAAGCGAAGACGACGGGGGGATCGTGTGCCCACACTATCTGGCGCGCTTCTTAATTCACACCAGCCGCAAGAGCAAAGAGCGTGATCGTGCCCAAATCGCCCAAAGGATGCAAAGTAGCGATCGTTTAGTGGGAGCGCTCTATTAGTGAACGGTTTTTGAGTGGGATCGCTGAATTCCGTTTGTCAATTATTCTGCAATCGACTAACCAGCCAACGTGTCTTATCATCATCCATCAGCATGGATGGATAGGCGGATCGATCACGAGGCGACTCTCAACCCACATCGAAGCGTGCGCACCATTCCGTTCCTTCCCCTTTTAGGGTGTGTTCTGGGCATCGGAAAGGGGTAATGTAAAGTACGAGCGAAGGAAACGCTCCCGCGTCTAAGGCTCATAACGTAGATGACGACGATGAGGGCGAGGGGTTAATATGTATTTATAAAGCACTTAAACGGAGAAACGGCTCCATCATCATCCGCTTATGTACGACCCCTCATCATCATCATCATCATCATCATGCTACCGGACGATGAGCTATTCGTAGTGAGAAGTGTGCCACGAATAGTGTGCATCAATCCGGGGGCACTGTATCGCCAGCATCGTTTCCTTGTTCGTTAGCCCTACACTACAGACACTGACCCATCTTGAGGATCTGTACGGGTGCATTTTGCTCCAAGATCCAATCCAGTCCCCCCCATCCTGCACTCGGGAAGACTGTCTGACTCTTTGCAGTTCGTTAGCGGACTTCTAGGAGTGTTTAAGACTTTATGACTGAACATATCACATGTGCCATACTCATAATTATCATTTAGAGCAAAAGCACTGACGAAATCATATTTTAGATATCAATATCGATATATCAAAAGTATTCCAATAGTTTATTCCTTAAATTTTAAAAACTCAAAAAGAACAATTTGTACAATTCCAACAAAAAATTTAAATATATAGAGCATAGACATCTCTTTTTCAGTGTCATTCCAAATAAATCTAACAGATAGATCTGCGGTTTAAACATTTTCCAGTGTAAAAGGCACGGTTGGTTTCCGACATCGACAGCAGTACATTTCAATCAATGGTAAGCATGCTTGACTTTCAATTAGGAGAACCGACACACCAGAAAACACATGTGCACTTCATCCTTGGCGTATGTAATCAACGGGTAAATATAAATATTCCAACTACTCACGCTCGACACACTCCTACGCAATCCCCCCCTCTCTCTCTCTCTCTCTCTGTCGAGGTGAATGAGTGTTCGCCTCGCGACCGTGTGTGACGTATTCATTTGCAAAAGGATTTGCTCGATTGATGACGAGCAGTGGAGCACGCGCTCGCGCCTCTTGTCCATCAACATGGTTTTAGTCGTGTATGGCGTGGGGAGGCCGCGTTCGCCTGACGCGATTAGACGCTTCCGTTGGTCACCAGCATCATGGTGGTGCAGCGTGTGCTTCATGGCAACGAGGCGGGGAGGGGCATCCACTTGAACCAGCAGAGAGCACGATCAGCGCGCATCCGCTCTCGTTTCAACTTGCTTTAGGAGATAACCAGGATCGAGGTGGTGGTGGTGGGCATTAGAAATCAAGAGCGGGGTTCTGGTGCACCGAGGGGTATGATAATTGGATGACGATTGATGGAGGCGATTTATTGTGCAGCCTAAGCATTGATTAGCGAGGGAGAGAGTGCGCACGCTTGCGGCTTCTGATTGCTAACGGTACAGCCGATCGCAAATGGTCATTTGAACCTCCTGTGGGGTTCTGCCACAGGACATTAAGTAAAGGTCTAGACGAACAACTTCCAAGTGCCCTCTAACAACACCAGCATAGTTTCGCATTTGTCAACCACAGAGACAGAGACGGTTCTAGACACTTATCGTGACATGCAATATCTACCTGCGCACACAAGCCATCACGGTGAGCACACGGATTATGGATTCAATATTCAACCACCGATTGCATTCGTTATTTCAATTTACCGATCTCGCCGTCCATCGGCGGGATGATTGTTCGCAATTGAAAGCGAAAAAACGCGAGAGAAAAAGCTAAAATTGGAGCTACAGAGTGTGGGCTCTGGGGTAACTGTAACTGAGCACAGTCTGCCGACAGCTGCATATGATCGTCATAATGGCAGCCTGTGTTTGCTGTTTCTCTAGTCAATCGAACGACCGTTTGCATGGTGATCATTATCAATTGACAACGGAACATCGAGCATAGGCAATCGCAACTGTGGCATCGGTTGCTCCAGGCTGCGTTAGTTACAACGGGATCCGAAGGAATGATGGTTTATGGCAACATAATTCAAGCAATTGAAAGAATAAAAACGGCTGAACGAACATAGTATTATGCGATAATCAGATACCAATGCAACAGGTCTGAAAGTAAATTGTTTATATATTGGTATTTCAGTACTACAATAAACCATCATTGAGATTTATTGGTAATTATAATAAATAACAAATTTGTTATCATCAAACCAAATACGACATCTTTTTTGTGAGATGCATCCAGCAAAACAGTATGTTCTTTTTACCCTCATCGTCTCAACAAACATTTCCCCTAGTTCAAATAATTTTCATTCGTTGTATTGACTCCAAGGAGAGCTCCAAGCTCCAAAGGCAAAAAAACAGTGGTTGCACTGCGTTGTATAGTAACAGGGCATGCGATCGAACACCTTTGACGCATTGGCAAGGGTCCTTGGCATTCGTGGTGTGTGCATCAAATGCCTCATCCCTGGTATTCCCGTTTTTCTGAAAGGGAATCATTAACAAGTTTCCTCCCTTTACCAGGAAGTCCCCACAAACACATCGTGTTATTCTGCGCTCACATTCAAGTAAACAATAGCGACAAGCCTTACCAACATCACTACCACCAAGCAATGCCAACGTCAATTGCAACTTTTTGCAATTGCATGGTGCACCCTCCGCACCGTCATCGTGTGCTGCAATTAGAAACCCCTTTTGATTGCCTGCCACCATCGAACCAAGCCAACACAACGATGACGACGAGCGCACACCGCTACTAAGTGTAGAGAGGGCGCTTTTCATTTATATTTTTCCTGTTATGCTTCTCAATGCGTTCACCACCTCCTCGTCCTGGCGAGGCGATATTTACTGGCAACCATTAATTACATCGTCAGCTGGATGACGGAGGAGAAGGTCATTAGGAATGTATTCGTATGTGTACGGGTGTGTTGGGTGGGGGCTGGATCCTTCTGGGTAATATCCTTCGAGAGAGGGAATCGCAAAAATGATTGACATTACGCATTGACCTGTGCATTGCGCAGAGCTGGATTCGTTCATTTTCAACGATACACAATTGAATCCTTAAAGCAAGCAACATCTTATAGTGTTTGCCTCATTCATCAATCGATTGAAAACAATAAAAAACACCAACAATTATGCCTTAATTACTAAACAAATGTTTTAGCTTGTAACAGTCATCTTGGCAGGTGTTGTTGCGAACAGAAAGTTTTCCTTTTCCGACTTTTTCTCGAGCGTATACTATTGCAATAAAAAACTAATTAGCATGAAATTACAATTTTCCCTTTCTTTTTTACTGAACACCATTCCGAACAATCGTTTACGACTTCCGCATTCGTTCTCACTTCCTCCTATACATTTCCCATGAAATTCCCTTTTTCATTCAAGCGTCTTCACGAAATGGGTTAGCTGATGCCAAACGACAACCCGTCTCTCGAGGATCACCAACAGATGAACGTCGAGCAGATGAGGAGATCATGCGGTTGCTAGTGAAAATTCTCGGAACGAATCCAAAAAATCTGTTTCCTGTGAAGAAAATATGAGCACGCACACGCCGCCACCGCCACCGCTGTCCTTCGCGATTTGCCAGGCTAGCCAACCAGACGACAGCCGCGCGACTAGCGACTAGATGGCCAGGATAGCGAGAGGTGCAACAGGGTGCTGCGGCGCGAGCCAAATGGACTGACAAATATTTGAGACGATCAGCACAGCAGCAGCAGCAGCAGCAGCACAGCTGACAAGAGAGCAGAGCACCAACCAAGCTGAGGATCGACGAGATTCACGTGCGATAAAATTAGCAACGCGAAACTACCCGGCACACGTCTTATTTGTTCGCGTTCCCACAAAACGTTCCCTGCGTGTCATGAGGAATGTCCCCTTCCTTCTGAGATAAGCTGCGTTTCATCGGCACGTCACAGGATATATGATTCAACCAGCAACTCTTTGAACGAAGCCGACAAATTGCCGATTGAAAACATAGCAAAGATGTCCCTTGACAATTTGATAACGATAGAAAATGAATTCACAATAGATGAACATAAAAACGGAATAGAAATCAATCAATTCATTTTAGAAATGAGTCCACGTCAATATAGACAACGAACGCTCGCATATGAGGACGATGAGAGCAGCATCCATCGGGATTCCACTTACACTAAACCAATGCTGCTATTTTGGCGATCGATCGAGAGAATGGTTGCTCAATGTGAGCGGAACACATCGGGCCGACAAGAGAGAGATATCGCTAGGTGCATCCACGTACAAACCAAACTACTTACAACATCATGTCCGAGGATCGCGGTGATGCCATTTTGATGATCATTTTGTGTAAGTAACAGCAGCTGCCGGTGGGCTTTTAGTTTTTTGATTTTAGGTGTCCCGTTTCAGCCAGAGTATGATCGTTGCCGACTGCAGCAGTTGATGGTGATCTCTTGTTGGCGAACACAGACCCCGTCCACTATCAACAACACTCGATACGCATTATGTAATGCACTCTCTCTGTTAGGCTCACACCGAGAACGGGAGGATTACAATTGCCAACATTCCCGTAAAGGCAGCAAATGCTGAACAACACATTTCGCACGAGGATCACTTCAAAATTTTATATGAACCTCCATCTTTTACACCGACCGTTCAATGGAAACAATCCGTCCTGGTGTCCTCGCTGCGACTACCAATCCGTTCGATAACGTTAAACCGCGCGTGCGACATGCAAGCGATATACTAAATACCCGAAACACCGACTACCGATCTGGGGAGGAGTAGCTGTCTGTCTGCCAACCAAACCAACCAACGAACATACGAAAAAAAGACAAAGAAAGGGAACATCGACAGCAAGGATGCACCACCATCCCCCATCGCCGTCTGGTGTTGGATGTAATTAAAGATCGGAAATCTCGCTTTCCGTTCCGGTCCTCCGTCGTGCGCCGCTCTTCTGCGTCGCGTAAAGAATGTCGACTCGTGCCCCAACAGAGAGATAGAAAGAGAGCGAGTGAGCGTGCAGTGTCGCTACGAAATGATCGAGAGTGTTGAGTTTTGATTTCCCTTTTCCCATTTCCCATTTCCCTGCTCCCCCCCATCGGTGGTTTGGGTTTCCACTTCGATTTCGAATCCTTTTGTTGGCACACAGCTCACTGGCGAAGACGCAGATCTGTTGCTGCTCGTCTCGGTCGCCCCAGAAGTTCGCGCGGCGCGAGAAGGTATGTCTCGCTCGCCAAGCGAATTAAATACCCGCGTACAGGCAAGACTGAGCGTCTCTGGTCGCCGGCCTGCCGTGGCCTTTTCGTGCTGTCGATTGAGATGCAGCTTCTCTTTGACGTAAATGATGCTCGGGAGGGGACTGTATATACTCTGATGAGCTGATGTGGGACTCGATCAACGATCAGTCGATCGATCGAGAGCGCAAAGTCCAAACCGTTGAATGGAGCAGCAGCATCGCCGGTTAGGTTCGTAGACACGACGCCCCGGTTAGATGCATCATACCGGCCCGGGGCCAAGGAGAGCGTTGGTTCGATTGCACTTGAGCAGCACATCGCCGCAAAACAATCGATCGATCGATCTCTCGAGGGTCTGAAAGGGTGGCGGCCATCGTTTGCCATTAAAGTAATCTAGGCTTTTGGTCGTAAAACCAAACATAAATAGCACTTGCTTCCCACCCACCCCATACGCTCTAAAGTACTATAAATCATTCTACATCCCGTTCGCGATTGGACGCGAGACACTTCAAAGCGGCGGTGCAAAGATCACCTCGACCCCGAGGCGACCAGTGATGAACTAGAAGCCTCACTTCCGACAACAGCAGCAACGGGAGCAGCCCGGTTTGCTGTCCCTTTATCAATGAATCCTCTCCTGGCAAGCACTACAGACCGCGTGATGCCGCGACGCACTGTTCTTCACACGCTGCTGGGGGAATGGACAGGATTTCCGAACTGAACAGCGAGAGAACCCTTGAGATGATCGCGGGATTTGTTCGAACCACTAGAGGTAGGATTTGAAACAATTACTGCATCGTTGCACCCTCCCCCGGCCATTGTAAACGACTTCAACTTCACCACCTGGCATCTAATCCGCGGCAACATTCCACGGTTGTGATTGCCGGTTTGCTGCGAACCAGAAGTCCGGACTCTCTGGCCATCAGCATCTGAATCAGCAAATCGTCGAACGGAACAGCACACACATCATATCGGGAACACGCTTGGCGGTCAAGCACCGCTAGGGCGAGGAGAGAGCATATCGCGTCTGATAATAATAGATTTTCTGTGCGAAAGTAAATCGCATCCATCGCGCGACACCCGCGTTCCCGCGTTCATCAATCCGTCTTCTCTGGGACACTCGGACGACACCGCGAGGTCTGGCCACGTCTCGTCACCGTCACCGCCGTCGTTGCCGCCTCACTAGCAGTCGGTGGAATTTTCGCATTTTTCGCGAGCCACATTTTGCTCGAGATGAAACTATGTAGCGAGCGGATGGTGTTTATGTTTGGCCGTTGCTTCTCGGCCGGCCAGCAGCGTAAAGTAATCAACTAACCGTTGGACCTTGACAGAAGAACGACGACGAGGACGAGGACGAATGCGATCTAACCGAAGCTACCTGATGGTGGTAACAGGGTAGTAGCACTCACTCTGCACGCCGAGGAGGATGCTGCAACAGCATCTACATTTAACGTGTTTAGCGTTCTGTTTTTGCTAATACGTCGCAGAGAGTAGTGTGGTTTTTTTAAGCCTCGAATGTGTTTGTCAGATTGTTTGATGGACAGATTGCTGGACACAGAATGTATGATTCAAATAGTTCTAATTTGATATTTCTTGGAACTTGGTCTGTTTAGGTATTAATCAAACAAAAAAGCCTTGCAAAAGGGATCCGTATCATACTGCAGATGTTAACCACATCCTTCAGCAATATCCCTACAAAACGGCGAAGCGAACAATATTTTCAAATTAGATTCTCCTTTTTCCTTGAAATCATAAGTAATGCAAAACCCAAACTGCTACATACCTCTCTCTGATGGCTATCACTGGTAACTGAAACTCTGTTGTCTACCCCTGCAATTTCGTACAATTACCCGACCCTCGGCGGCGTTTTACATTTTCGTCCTCGTCCGCCCGTCCGGGTGGCGACAGGTGGTCCAAAAAGTTTCATCAAATAAGACCTCGCTCCCCACCACGAACGAACGGGAACGACATACAGTCACGATATGATCACACGTAACAGAGGCGAAGGGCAACGGTGGTTACCGTAATGGACCCTTGGGCAAGGGCGCCGGGCGGACAGCAGCAGCATAAGCCACCGGTGCACACATTTTGGCAAAGAATGTCGTCGTCCCCAGCTGGCGCGACTGGGACTGGTTTTTGGCCAGCTCTTCGTCGATGCAACTTGAGGGTGGGATACATTCCGGTTTAAAAATCGTGGGCAACGGTATTGGATCATCCTTGGGTTTCGTGGAGTAGTGGGAGGTGTGTCTGGACATCCAGAGGATGATCCATTTAAATATGGTCCCGGGTCGGGAGTGATCGAAAGCACAGAGCACATCCAACGTTCCGAAAGGTAACAAGTCGTTTGCGCAGTCGAAGCCACTAGCCAAGTTCATCAATTCCAAGGATTATCATGAAGGTAATTTCGATTCGCGTTCAATTTGCGGACATCCAGTGGCTGATATTCATACCGGAGCTAATCGTCCTTGTTGTTCCTACAGCTTACAGTGATCCTCGCTATAACGCTGGGCATGGTAGCCCTGGGTTCCGCTAGTCCCCTGCACATTACAAAGGCCATCGTCAAGAAGTTCGTCGGTACACATAAGGAGCCGACGGTTCGGGCCATCGTTTACACACCGGTGGTAGCGCCACCACCGCCACCGATTATCTATTCCCAACCGTCGATCGTCGCTCCACCGACGAAACTTTCGCCAGCGGCACTTCATGCCAAGCTCAGCTCGATCCTCGGCAAGTTCGGTCTGGGTATTCCCAATTTGCCGTTCAACAAAATCCCCGGCGTTTCGCAGCTTCTGCAGCATCCTTGGCTCAAGGTGGTGAAGCTTCCGCTCGGTGGCGTATCCGTGGTGAACCATGAAACTCCCGACTACGTCGTGCCGGTCCCTGCTACTGTGCCCGAGACCATCGTACAGGAGGAGATCGTTGAGCTGCCTGAACCGGTAGTAGAGGAGCATTTCCCGTACCCACCACCGACTGTCGCTCCGGTACCAGTGGCCCCGGTAGCTCCAATCGTCCCAGTTGCTCCAGTTGCTCCAGTTGTCCCGGTAGCCCCGGTTGCCCCGGTTGCGCCAGTGTACGGTCTGCCTCCGGTTGGATTTGTTGGAACTGCTACCGATGGTGCGGTTTCTGCCAACAAATGGACCAACGAAGTCCACGAGATCGAGGGTAACAAATATGTCGCCGTCAATCTTGGAGCTCGCCATGAAGCACCCCTTCCGGTCGGTTACGATCACTCGGTTGTGATCGAGAACCTGCAACCGGCCCCCGGTACCACCGTCGACAACTATCAGCTTCCTCCTGTCGAATCGAACTTCCTGGAGACTGGTGCGTGGAACCCGGTGGTCATACAAGAAGCCATCCCCGAGGATACGCTCCGTTCGGTGGTCGGAGGCGATCTGGTGGACTTTAATGAATCCGGCAACGAAGTGAAATACATTGCCATCAACAACGGCGTACGCCATGAGGCCCCTCTGCCCGGTTACGAGCGATCGGTCGTGATCAAGAACCTGGACACCGTTTAAGGGCGCCCCTCGCTCCGCTCATCGATCGCGCTTCACCAAAGAGTCTGTAGCCACCATCCCACAACTATTTGAATAAAAAAATGCCAATGTAAAAGAAAAGATCAAGAATTTTATCGAGAAATTCCGAAACTCAAAAATGTCAATCGAAGCGACTCAAACCAATCTTCAAATTAAAATGTTATCGACTTCTTCATCGGTAATCTCCACTCGAGAGAAAAGAGAGACAAACCCGATGGCCACCGCAAAGAATGTTGCTGTTTGTTGGACAACATTTGCTGTGGAGGTTTCTGAAAAACAAACATTTTGGGGCGCTTGAGTTAGCACGCGTACGCTAAGGTGTGACACCGATCGGAGCGTGGAACCTGCCGGAGAAAGGTCATGGAGCATTCCCTCGTCGTGAAAACAATCCGTCTCTGCCGGTGGTCCCACGCGGTTTTGCATGAGCGACCGCAGTTTGGAGTTTGGATTTTGGAAGCTAAAGGGTTTATCCACTAATTTCGGAGAGCAGGGAGACTGTACCGCTCAAGAACGGTTTATTACGGTGACCAGCGCAAGATTCGCCGAATTCCATCCACGAATCACACACCTTACGTGGCCACCTTCGGCGCAGAGATTATCGTTACCAGGAAATCGACGGTGAGATACCGGGGACAGATCTGACTAATAACGAGTTTTCGCCGGAATCCATTATGACGACGCCGCTACAAAACCCACGCCACAAGAGGTAAAATCTGTATCTGTGGCCAGCCCCATTACTCACCTGCTTTTCCTCGCTTCTAGAGTGACGATGCTGGCGTGTAAGCTGCGGTTATTATCCTCGTCCCGGGCGATGAATCACGGGTCAATCCACGGCAACAACCGGGGACCACCGCAACCGAGGTTGGCTTTTTGCGGTCAATCGTTAACTCCACGGTCACGGTCACTCCGGCCGCTTACTGGGGCTTACTGGGGCTGGTTGGGGCGGCTGGCTTGCAGGCGGAAGCTGCTTCCGGATGCCGAGGATTCCCACGGCCGCCTGTAACACCCACGTCGGATACGGATTTCGTCGGATACGGATTTCGCCGGATGTGAACCTCCCAGCTGGCGCTTGGTTTGCACGGTTCCCGCAGCAACACAAAAACGGGAACACCACACCGCACGGAGGATTTAAGGACCTTTTGGCCTTTTCCCGATACAAAGCTCGACCGAGATTTGGGGAAACGCGCGGACGAACGCGACCGAAATTTTTGGAGGAACGCGCGGCCGATTTTCTCGAGTTTTTTGCGAAAAACACAAAAAAATAAAAAAAGGCCTCGGCTCGGCTGATTTATACCGGCTGGTTCAAAAGTTCGCAAGGGAAAAAATCGATTTAGAAAAGCTGTTTTCGAATTGGCGCTGGTGTTTACTGGAGAAAATAAAGCTTTTAATCTTTAAGTGCTTTCAAAAATGCTGGGAAAAGTAATTTTCATCGTAAAATCGACCGGGATTTTGTGAAGCGGTTTTCGAGATGTGGTCATAAACACGCTGAGCAGTTGCTTGTGTCGCCCGGCCAAACAATCATTTTCTTGGGCGTCGAAGAAGAAGAAAAAAAACGCGTTTTCGCAAAAAGAAGAAGAAGAAAAAATTTCCGCGCGCGGCGAATTTCGAGTGGCGAACGCGGCTGGCTAAACGCGCGCGGAATTCGCTCGCTCGCTCGCCAAAACAACTTTTTTCGCCCCGGTTTTGGCGCTGAATTTTACCCGAAAACTTCGCTGGCCGCGCTAAAACAACGCGCGGAATTGTTTACAAAACAGCCGAAATGAAGAAAATTAGGCCTTTTTCCAAGGAAGAGGCGACTGCCAGCAACGGTGGCCAGCAGAACGGGCAGGGCGAGCCTTCGGACGAAGATGATGAAGAAGTGAGTTTTGATCGCGAATCGATCGAGCGGTAATTCTTTAAGTTTGGTTTTTGGTTCTTCCGATCGTTAGCAAGAGACCTCGAGTATGGGAAGCACGTGCACGGATTACACCTCGAACGGCAGCGAAAGCCAGAACAAAGGAAAGCGACGCCGGGGAGTGAAACGGAAGCTGCCGAAAGCCGTGAAACCGCCGTTCAAGTTCACCAGCTACGTGAAGGAAGATCACGGCCAGCCGCTGTTCGGATGCCAATTCAACCAAAATCTCAAGAAGGGCGAGCTGCCGATATTCGCGGTCGTGGGCAGCAACCGGGTCACGGTCTATCAATGCCAGCTGGACGGGCAACTTACGCTAAAGCAGTGCTACTCAGATCCGGACGTAAGTATAGCACCGGTAGCGTGCTGGTGATCCGATGATAATGTTGCCACCCTTTTTTGCAGACGGAGGAGGTGTTCTATACGTGTGCCTGGTCGTACGAGACGGTGTCGGGACGACCATTACTAGCAGCAGCAGGTCTGCGTGGTGTGATTCGTTTGTTTAGTCCCGCATCTCAGAACGGCTACAAGCACTACATCGGTCACGGGCATGCCATAAACGAGGTGAAATTTCATCCGAAGGAACCGTACCTCTTGCTTTCCGCCAGCAAGGACCATTCGTTGCGGTTGTGGAACACCAAGACGGACATTTGCATAGCGGTGTTCGGTGGAGTCGAGGGCCATCGCGACGAGGTACTGAGCGCGGATTTCGACGCCCTCGGGTCACGCATCATGTCCTGCGGGATGGACCATTCACTGAAGATGTGGCGTCTCGATACGGACAACATGGTCGACGCTATTCGCTGCAGCTACACCTACAACGAGAGCATCAGTTGTCGACGGTTCCCGACGGTTAGCGAACATTTTCCCGTATTTTCCACGCGTGACATCCACCGGAACTATGTGGACTGTGTTCGGTGGATGGGAGATTTTGTGTTATCGAAATCGTGCGAGAACGCGATCGTTTGCTGGAAACCAGGCAAACTGGAGGACACTGAGGTGCGCTACAACGAGACGACCACCAGCGTAATCACCACGTTGCAGTTCAAGGAGTGTGAGATTTGGTTTATCCGATTCTCGCTCGATTACTGGCAAAACTACTTGGCCCTCGGCAATCAGGTCGGTCGTACGTACATTTGGGAGCTGGACACCGAGGACCCTGTCCGTCCGCGTGCTTCCACTCTCCAGCATCCGAAATGTACGGCGGCCGTACGCCAGACTTCGTTCTCGCGCGAAGGCGATATTTTGATATACGTTTGTGACGACGGCACTGTCTGGCGCTGGGACAAGGTATAAACGACTAAACGTCTTGCTGCATTTCCAAACGACTAGAGTTGTATTCTAGCGAAATAAACTCCCGTATTTGAGTAAAAAAAACGATCTACTTTTTAAAGGCAACGATTTAACGGACTTGCAGGGAGCTATTTAAAAGCCGCTCACTTTCGACAGCTGTCAGT
>NC_064874.1:92256901-92259401 GCF_943734745.1 Anopheles darlingi
AGGTACCCTGCGAGGGCAATGAGCTCGAGAGATAGAAGGCACTCGCTTTGATAACGCGATCCAACCGATCATTGCCTTCCACGGTGATGCCATACTTTTGCCACATTCGATCCATTTCGTGCCGGTGCAGTTGCTCGTAATCGTGATTCCTTAATCCCGTTAGTTCGCGTTCCACTTCCTCGCGTGATCGAGAGAAAACCGTGAAAAACACGAACGTCCTCTCCGGTTCGTCCGGTGCGAGCGTCAGCGTTCGCGGAATCTGTTTGTACGCCACGCAGATCGAATGTCCTTGCGGTTGATATCGAGGATCTTCGACCTCTTTTGTTCGACCACACATAAGGAAGTAAACCTCTCCTCGAGCGTCCATCGTA
Source organism: Anopheles darlingi (assembly GCF_943734745.1). Taxonomy (NCBI): domain Eukaryota; kingdom Metazoa; phylum Arthropoda; class Insecta; order Diptera; family Culicidae; genus Anopheles; species Anopheles darlingi. The sequence goes on from NC_064874.1 coordinate 92,257,273, forward strand.
TCGAGTGGATCCAGCTCGAGATCGACGCTCTTGGGGCCAGTCAGTTGCCGCATTTCGATCTCGATCGGTTGAGTTGATTGCAACCGGCGCACCGTGATCCGGTTCACGATGGTTTGGTCAAAGTGCCGGTTGGGGTATACCTCATGCAGGACACTGTACCCATCGGCCGGATCCTTCAGAGTCGTTCGAAACTTGCCACTCCGCATATCCAGCTGATACCGGCAGTTCTTGGTCTGTACTTTGAGCGAGGAACAGTTTCCGATCTGGATGTTGGCAAAGTTGGGGATGCGGGCGCGATGGCTAACACCCCTCAGTCCATTGTACACCCCATTCAGGTGCACAGAATCACCGTAAACGACGAATCCGAGGTGACCATTGGCCAACGTGGGGGTGACGGCCTTGTTGGGGAGTCTGCAAAACGAGATAAGCGGTCAACAAAGCTGATTCAGCGAGATGATTACCCGGTACTTGCTTCGTGGCGTTGAAGAGGAAAGTGTAGTCGCTCCCGGAAACACTTAGCACCGATAGGGCGAAGGAAAACACAGCCAAAAGATTCATTTTGCACGATTTACAAAATGATGAACGATGAATTCAAATATTTTACGTGGCCGCTTCCGGTTAAATCTCCGGCAATCTGGTGGTTTTCGGTGTGTCCGTCATGCGGCACTTTCGTGGCACCTTTTGGCTGCTAAAACACTTATCATTAATTCGTAATTTTGGTTAATTTGTAGAAAAACTTATTAAAACCCTGAAAAAGTCCCAAAAAATCCCGGACAAAAATAATCGCCTCTGCAGCAAAAAGATACGTCATCATTCGCGTGCGGTGCGGTCGGTGTGAACCCACCTTAAGAAAGCTTTAAAAAATTTCGGTTGCCTATTCCCGTCAGGCGTTACTTGACGCCTCATTTTTGTTCGTTTCGAGTTCATTTTCATTTTCGTACTGAACCGCAGCAGAATTTTATGAAAGTTTTTCATGAATCGACGTAGGAATGATAGCGATTCAGAGTCTTTTAATGAAAATTTCAGTAAAGTACAGTACAGAGCTTCCCGAATCTGTTGGCCTTCCTGACCAGCAATTCCAGGCAGTCGAGTATTTTGAACGCTAGACTATCGAACCAAAGTGCAGAAATTTTATTCTTGAATAGATAATATTCGAAAATATAACTTGTTTGTTGCTCAATTTGTAGATTAAAGTTGATTTGTGTTACCACTTTATTTGTTTAACTCCTTGTTATGCCTTTCTGCTTACTAGTTCAATGGACGTATTAACATGCGGGAGTAGCGCAACCCTCTATAGTCGTCGCTGAAGTCATTCCAGGCAATTATTTGCTCAGACAGCCCACTAACATTTCGATACAATCCATTCAAAAACGAATAATGACATTTTGTGAACCACCATCCTCCATGATAGTTTTCAGCACAATTAGTTGCGCTAGGATCATTATCTCTATCTGTGGTCGAAAATTTCATTCCTATGTGTTGTGATAGGGAGTCCCCAGCCGTGCCACTAAACTCTCCCAGAGTGGCCAGGTTATACTGCTCGTATTCGCTCCCGATGGCAAATGAGGAGTATCTCGCGTATTTGGTGTTGTTATAAAAGTCTTTCATCTCGATCAGCAGCTCACAATCGTGTTTCTTCGTAAACTGATAAATTTTCTCCAACCCAATCCAGATCTCTCCACCGACAATGCCAAATCCATTTCTGTATTCCGTCCAGTTGCGATCGAAGCTAAGTGATCCATCGAAACGATGTTGAATGACCATCCAACCTCCGCCAAACTCCTGTTGCTCACAATACGCTACAAAAGTTGAAAATGTATCATTTCCGCGGATATTATACTTTCCTGACACCTTCACCGGCACATCTTTGCAAGTCTGATAAGAGCTGAGTTGAACATCCAATAATGTGCTACGCAACTTCGTATTATCGCGCTGTAATTGCTCGATAAGCGTTTCATACTTGTTGTGATTGTCGATACATTGCTCTCGTTGCTTGAACATTTCTGTTTTCAACTCGGCCAGTGTTTGTGGTAAATTGATCAACAACTTTTCGTTCTGCTGCTTTTTCACGTCTTCGATTACCTCACGAGACTCTGCGAACTTCGTTTCATCCTTCTGTTCCTGTTGAA
>NC_064874.1:92266901-92271901 GCF_943734745.1 Anopheles darlingi
GTAACAGGGAGGGTCGACGAGGTTAACTGCCGCTTTTTTTAACCCAAGCAATATGTAAATCTTGGCCCAGTGAGCTGATGACAACTTGGAACGATGCTTGAATACTATCCACGTGATATTCTTATGCTTCTTAAACTTTATAACACTACAAAATGGAAACTAAACTACGTAGTTCCTACAAAAAGTGATACATTTTAAACAACCAACGAAAAAATACCTAAAATGATTCTCGTCTCCATGAACCCTGTATTGGGAGTCTAACGCATACTAAACGAATTTTCTGACGCAAGGTCTGCGGTCTCGTCACACGCTCGAAGCCACGGTCTAGCTTTCGACTTTTTCAATGGACTCGGTAATTAAAATTCTTAACCGACAGGATAGCCCCAATCGCCAGCTGCTCGATGCGTTGGGACTGATCCCACCACCAACACCGTCAACGACGGTTCCGGTACAGTGGATGAGAAATTGATCATTACGCTGTAGGAAGGTGTAGCTCGCTCTCTCTCACCTTTCAAGTGCGGTCAGTAGTATTTCGAAAGATACCTCACCTCACTGTTGATGGTAGAACTTCCCGAAAGTACCAAAACATGATTCTCAAAAGAACTGTTCCCGTAGATGGTGGATGCGATCGAGCTACGAATTATGATGGCGTTCCCATCGAAATGGTGATCTTCTCCGGTGATATGGTATTTGAATATGTATTACGAAGAAAACCGAGCACCTTCATCATCAACTGATATTATTGATAGCGGCAATACATCAAACACCTGCTGATGAGCTGATTGGTATCAATCCAACAGATGAAAGCCTTGTGCCAGGAGCGTCTGCGCTGCCGAGCAGAACACACCACAGGGGAGGGTAAAATATGATTATTCAAGCTAGAGAATCAGTGGTCTTCCATCAACCGGACGGGCTAGGCTGTATAAGAAAGACGCGCGCCGCTAAAACATGAATCTGACAGTCTATAAATTAAAACCAAACCACCTTTCTCGCGTTTAATCATGATCTTCTGCCCCTTTTTCTCCTGTGACATCGTATACACATCACACAACCGCTATTACGGTACCGCACCACAAGTGCACCAAGGCGCAGCGAGCCAAATGACTATGATAACAAATGATTTTAATAGCGACAAGCGACGAACCGCAGCAACCGAGCCGAGATCGTCAACGGCGTTACTCATCGTTGCTTCTGCATATACTGCACGTGCTGCACGGTTGAGCACGACACACACATACACACGATGCTACATGATGCATGGTGGGGAAGCGCAACATTAAGGTTGAGTCTAACGACCACACAAATTCTCTTGAAATCAGGCCCCGGCGCAACGCGCCAGATGTCGTTATTCTAATTAACCGCTTGGGACCGATTAACATCACGGACGGACCACGACGAGGACGATGACGACGACCACGACGATGGTGCAGACCATGGCCAACGGTGTAAGAAATCACTCGTTCGACACCGTGAAAGTCTTATAAAACCATCCTGCACACCGTTCAACCCCGCCGTGCTTTTCCTGGAGCCACCAGATGGCTGGGGGGAGGTTGATTTTCTTCCTTTTTAATGCTTCAGACCTGCCAGCGATTGCGTTCCGCCAGGATGGTTCGGTCGCTTGGCACGTTGGTTGGTACCCTTCTCCAACTTACTCGCTCGGTGCCGGTTGATGGTTTACGATATTAAGTTTTTAATTACACCGCAGTGCGCTAGACACAATCATAACACAGCTTTTCAGCTATACCTTCCACTCTTCCTTCTCCTTTCGCACCGGACAACGAAAGGCCGCACACAACAGGTGACTCACTGGCAAACCCGACCATGCGGTTCGCCTTTTTCCCTCGCCCCACGAAAGAAGACGAAAGAAACTGGATTGGAGCTGGAAATGATTTTAATTGAAAACAACTGCTCCATAAACCACCAGCACGACCACCACTACGGCGATCACGACGATGGTACGGATGGTGGAAAATACGAAAATATCATCATTTCAAGACGGAAACCGAGACCGAGTTTCGGTCGCAGAAGCCAGCGCGTGCTTGGATTGGATTGACACATTTCCATTTTTCCACCTGCTAAACGGTTGTACTGTGTCGAATTTTCTCCCAAACCAAAACCGTTCACCTACCAGGGGAGCGTGCCCAGGCGATGGAAAGTGTAGCCAACGCCCCGTTTTTTTTTTTTTTTTTTGCCAAACGATGTCAGGCCAATCGGGTGGTTTCAATCTCGAAAACCGATCGTCGATGCGGATTGGGGCGCAAAAAAGAAATTAACCTCGACAGACCCTACTAACCACTTTGCGCATGCAGATTGGCTACCGCGTGGAATGGCCAATAATTGGATTACATCTCGCTTTTTTTCCCGAGCATTATCAATGCTTTCACTGGTGTGCCGAGATCAAGAAATGGATGCATTTATGGCGTGGCAAAGGGTAGTAAAATGGCAATCAGCTCAGTCAGGCTTTCCCTTTGTGGAATAAAATGCATTTCCGCATGCAACTGCTCTAGATCACTCGTCGACAGCAAGTCCGAAGGGGCAGCGAATTATGCAGCGAAGAATAGGTTTTTGCATACAACATTGCAGTTGATGAAAGCAACAATAACGTTTCACTCCGTGTGTTGTCTAAATTGTCTTTTTGTATCAAAAGTACAACAGATTGATGGCTCTTCACCATGAACGCTGTTTGATATTAGTTTGTTTTACGTTAAATTGATCAAATAGAACCTAAGATGTTATGCTATTCGATCATCTCTCCATAACGAAGCGTTCTTAATAAAGTTAATTGTTGATTGTATCATAGACAGCAAAAAGTACATGGAACAGAATGTCTCCAACCGTCAAATAGACTGATGCATCGAGGTAATAATGCTATACACTCATGATACGCCCTGCACCCGGTTATGTTCCTTTCATAAATATGTATGCACCAGCTGTTAATGCAGTCGACTCAACGCAGACCAATGGCATGCATCCGGAGTTGTTTTTCTCTTAATACCGGTACGATCGCAGGAACGAGGGGACAACGCAAGTAACGGAGGTCCCTTGAGCCTGCCGATGCATCTGCTGTTTCGGTGTCAAGGTGCAACCACGTGGTTTGCCCGACCACGTGCTTTCCAGCTGCACACCAGCAGCGGCTGATCGTCCTAGAGTAGCGGGGGTCCTTTCGATCGTGTCCCTTTTGCAGCCCAAAAGCACCCTATAGCGAGTGATAGTGAGAGAGAGAGAGAGCGAACCATTAAAACCATCAACTGACGTCAGAGGGACATGGCAGTGTGCGCAGGTGCGTAGACAGAGAGGCAGGTATGCGTATCATCGCTGCGTAGACACCGACACGCCGACATACGTACGACGAAGGAGGAATGAACCCGAATTCGGAGAGTCCCCCGAATCGACGAAGGTCGATTAAAAGTGCGGTAGAAGTGTGTAGATGTGGTCCACATACGCACAGCACACCCTACAAGCACACCGAAAGGCTCGCACATACACCTGTTCTCTGGTCCCCTCGCTTCCGGACGGCATAATTTATACCGGCCAACGCCATCGTCGTCGTCGTGGTGATGGTGATGTTGGTGGTGGGGTTACTGGCTGGCTCATTCTCGGTGGTCGCCACGCTTCGCTAAGCGCCCGTGCGCACGTTAAGCCTCTCGCTCAACGCCATCATCCCCAAAAGAGCCTATTCCAGAGCATCGGCGCGAGAGCCGATGGATGGTGTGAGCGAGAGTTTGGATCGGAACCGCGGCAGATACAACGGTGGTGGGACCGAGATGGAGCACACGATGGCGCTGAGAGAATGGAGTGCGTGGAGCGACGGCCCTCGCGGTCCGCTCGCACCGATATACACTCAGCCCATCCCCACGAGAAGTTGAAGTTCCTGGAAAGCCTTCGCCCGGTGAGGATCGATCTGCAGCTCCTGCAGCTGGCCGAGAAGGCGCCAGTAGATTGGGTGTTGTTGAAGACTGTGTTGAGCTAGTGTCCATGAAGTGGTCCCCCTGAAAAGAAGACAATGATCAGAACAAATCGTGCAATTCCCGTGGTTCTGTGATCTGCAAGTCACCTTCTCCAAGTGCCGTCACGAACATTCACTCTCAACGTAGCAACGTAGCAACCAACGACCGAGCGCACCGTAGCGTAGCTTGCTGACGTCAAAATTAGTTGATTTGTCACCAAGTTACTAATACACTCGCGAACGCGTGCTGGCGTGACAAAAAGTCTAAACAATCCGCACCTCTACTACAGACCATGGCACTGGCCGCGCGGTGCCGCGAGGTGCGTGCGCAGAAACAAAGTGCGTTCGTCACCAGCTGCCGTCGTCAACGAAAGGGGTGTGCGGTTGGTAGTGACAGCTTGGGAGGTCCACCACGGGGTTCGACAAAAGCTGCTGAGTGAAGCGCGATTGAACTAGAATCGGAAACTGCTGTCGTTGTGAGTTTGCTTACGACGCGGGTGTGTATGTGGCCCCTGCCTGTGTTTCTGAGTGTGTTCCCGTCCAGACGAGACAAGAGAAGAACTTGACAAGAATTGGTAACGGACGAGTCCGAGCAGAACACGCTCGTCAACATCGAGGTAAAGGTAATTATATTGATTACTCAAGGCGTTCACTAAGTACTTTAGACGGGAAGCAACAGACGAAATGTTTGTTGGAATCGATGGCAGAGAAGGGAAAGATATTATCACACATTGACCATATCTCTCACCTCGTCACTCGATGACTCATATCGTCCACTGAAACACACAAACCGGAGAAGCAGGTCTCACATTGTGATAGGAAATGTTTATTTTTAGCTCTCTTGTCCGTTCGAAGAGCCCGCTAGGAGAAGAATAGTAATGCCGACGTGGCATCGTTTTGTCGATGGAACTAGATGTTAACGAAAGAAGGCATAAGAAACTGCCAGCATAACCGTACTAACCGTACTAAACGACTAGCAAAATGCTTGAAATAACGCTTTCTAATCCTAATACCAATGCTACTTAACACAATGTTTCCGGAGAGAACTATTAAG
>NC_064874.1:92274401-92299401 GCF_943734745.1 Anopheles darlingi
ACAGTCGACCATCCACCGTTCTGTTCCCCATTTTATGATTTGTTGTCCGTCCGTCGGATCCTCTCTCCGGGATTCGACCACGGACCGTACGGTGGTCACTCTGCCACCGACCGAGGCCGCCTCGAAATTCCCTTTAATTAGTGTGTGAGACCCGCTCTTCCGATGTGCCCGGGCTTGGGCTGTTTTTTTTCCTTTGTTGGTTGTTTTTGCTCCTTTTGTCCGTTCTCGGCGACCATGCCTTCCGCCGCGTCGTTTTATTGCAGGAGAACGGGACCATCAAAAGACAGCAGCCAGAGTCCCTCGCTGGGTTTCAGTCGCGCCGGTTTTGCCGCACCAGGCGACGGTTACGCAGCCTGAAGAGCATAATTATGAACATCCTTTTGCCCAGACCCGTTCGTTCGTCCTTTCGGTGGCGAATTCCTTCGGCATTCGGACCGGGGAATGCAACCTGGGGACCGCTCGCCCGAACACAAGATGTGATGTTCCCTTTCATCTGACCTTCATCGGCGAGGAGCGCGGTTACTGATGCCAGCCATGTGCAGAAGGGATCAAAGTGATCGTCTGCGAGGGATAAAGCGAAACGAAACGATCGCAACGCTACGCCACCTGTTAACAGTCGGACCGACCAGAGGTCCGACAAGGCAGGAAGGGCCTGTGCCTTGTATGGCTTCCTTTCGAAGCGCCAGCGTTCGGTGCCAGCGAACGAACGCCTGTTGCGCGCCCCGAAATTTGGAGGCCAAAAGCTGCAAGCTGGCAGTTAATTGTGTGTGACAACTTTTTTCCCTCCAGTTTTTTTGTTGTTTCTTCTGTTCTGTGCTCCAACGTTGAGGTAAAATGCAAACGAAGACAGAAAAACCTGTTGCAACGTAGCAGAAGAGAACCACATTCGGGGGACATCCGCTTGGAACGGCAGAGGCCGGCTGCTGAGTTGTTGAACTACTGCTCGAAGTGAAGTTTATATTTTTCAACAACACCAACCAGCATCAGCAGCTGGAATGTAAACCACAATGTGCTATGCTGCGTAAAATTGTCCTGCTATAGGCTCTTTTTTTTCGAAGCTCAGCGCATAGTCTCATTGGGCGTCATTTTGTTTCAAATTCCCGCTCGTTTGCGCCGGGGGGAAACACAATCCATCAAGCTCGCAACCTGTGGATGACGTAGACCTGAAAGAATGGAAGAAGATCGCCACCTGGGACGCAGGATAAGATGCTGGTCAGATGTCTGATGGTATTGCTCGTACCATACCGACTTCGCACAGACACTGTGGAAAGCTTCGACCATATGCCGTCGCCATCATCTTGGCCCCCTTTTGGGTTCACTTTCCATCGCTCCAAAAACGGGGAAAGGCCAACCAACCGATCATCTGCCTTTTGTCTGTGGATGAGCTCCACAAAACTGCCGTTCGAGATCCTTCAGCTTCGAGTTGAGGCGAACGAAATGGGATTTTCGTGAATCGTGGCCTCCAGTCCGCTCCCCAGCTGAATAACTGCATCTCACTCTGGCACTCTGGAACTGGCTGGCATGCACCACCATCTCCGCGATCCCGATCCCTGGTGCTTCAAAGCATCGAGCGTGTTTTTGTTTAGCAGCGAAGACCCACAACAGCTCCCTGGAAAGGAAGACAAAACAAACCTTCAAACCACCGTCCCCGGGGAGGTTCAGACTCCGGTCTCCGCTCTCCGGTCTCCGCTCTCCGGTCTCCTAGTTCCGTAGCCAACGGCAACCGATGGGAAACAACAGTTCCTCCGCCCTCAAGGTCCACGTCCACGAAATCAATTTAGTCAGACCAGTAAGACAATCTCTCGTAGGCTTTGTGGGGAGGGGGGTGGGGTACCGGACACGCTGGCGACAGACAAAGAGACAGAGAGAGAGAGAGAGCGAGAGAAAAGGAGAGAGATCACAGCCGCCATTAATAAGCAATAATCACCGCCAACCTCCTGCGGGGGTCGTCTGTCCCTTCTGGGATCGTATTGCTGTTCATGTTGGATCCGGCGAAGATCCGGCTGAGGTTGGTCTCCTCTCCTTTTGACCGACCTCCACCTCCCATCTCTGGTAAGACAAATGAGCTCGAATCGGTCACCGTCACCTAATGTTGCCTAATGTTCGTGGAGCGTTACGTGGAGCTGTTCGGACCCGGCGTACGATCGCGTGCCCACGAGAGCGCATCACAACCGGTCTGTGACACATGGTGGCAGGATCCCGGGTGCCCGCGTGCTCCACCACATTTGACACCTTCGCGCGCTTTCGTGCCGCGCGGGTGAGCTGCAGACAATCGAAATTGGAATGCTGACTGGAGCTCTGGACATTGCTGACAACGATGCCCGAACGATGCTCGTGGCCTTGAGCCACCCATAATCGTGAACGTGACGATCTTCTCCTCTATCTCCTCTGCCTTCCCTATCTTCTCTGCCTAGTCAAACAGTCGATCGATTTCGATTCCCATTTGGATGTTCAAATTAAAGTGACGGGAAATTGGAGTGATAAAGTGAGGCGAACTGGCAGCGACGAAGAGAAAGGAAAGACGAACCAAAGGCAAAGGCAAAAAAGGAAGAAGAAACCCCCGAAGTGGACGTTTTGATGTGCGCGCTGGACCACGAGCGGATGACGATGAAGACGACAACGAACCACGACGACGATGACGATGACCGAGGCGACGAGAACAACGGAACGAACCGGTTTCCTGGAGCAAGGCAACCCGGGTAGGAGAAGAGAGAGAGAGAGGAAGGGAGAAGATGCGCCCCGGCATCGGATCAGACTCAAAACCTGCCTCAAACAGCAACTCCGGGGTCCGCGCTCTGCGATGCCTGAGAAGTGCCCAAGTGAAGTGAAAGACAAGCCACATCCGCCCCGGTTCGAGGAAGCCTTTTGCTGGCTGCCTTGTTGGACGATCCGTGGTCCGTGGTGGAGTCCATGTCCGTGCAGCGCGCCACCGTTGAGCAGGAAATGGTACATTATGAAATCGATTTTGAATTCTTCAAGGCTCATTCCTCGTCAGAACGCTGGCTGCTGGCGAGGCATGCGTCCGTTCTCGCGGTCGCGGCCAGAGATACCTAAAAGAGAGAGAGAAAGATAGAGAATTCTACGGCAGGAGCGATGGTCCACTGGCGGCGGCTCCAATTATCCATGGGCCATCGGGAACGGGAGCCCGTAACTTCACAGATAATTAGTAATTACCCTACCACTGCGGATGATCCGCGGACGTCGTTCGATGGCGGTCATCGTGAGGTCCCCTTTCTGGTTGCTGCTACTGGTCCTTCTGCGCCCTCACGATCCGACGCTGGATCGATTTTCTACCGGCTAGAGCATGAAATTACTCGCGCGGTCCCGGCTCTCGATTTCGATCTTCGACGCTTCCGCGCTTACTCGCGCTATTGTTGTTTACCCTGCCAAGGGCCCTGCAGGCAGCAGCAGAAGAAGAAAGAGTCACTTCGAGAGTACGGATAGGCATCTATAAATAGCCTCGCACAAAATGGATGCCCGAGCCCTGGCCGGCACCACGAAGCGGATCATCCAGGATATATCGGACCTAGATCGGTCGATCTAGTGCTGGAAGCGCCGTAATGGCTCTGTAATTATGAGAATCCTTTCTGGGATTACCTGGGCGTCCGGCGACGATGACTTTTCACTTTTGGTACTTCTCTGGTTTGCAAAAGGCCCGTCCCCGAGGCCGAGCTAGGCTGCTGACCAGTTTGTCGCAAACTCAGCTCGCGAGGTTTCCAAGTCGCGGTGGCGCTGGCGGTGGCGGCCTCAAACCAGGCACCGGGAAAAGTCAAACATTTCTCACGGTTTCTCGCCAACTAAACGGTTCCGCGAACCCGGGCACCGACCACGCACCGTCAGTGGTTTCGACGCTGGCTGCAACGATCCAAGAAGGCTTTGCGTTGTGTATCGTAGTAGCCGATGCGTCATGCGATTTTTTTTATGCTGGCGATTGTTGAGCTCGATCCGTATTAGCTCCACAAACGTCTCCGTCTCCAAGGGGCGGGGACCATCTTTCTTTTACTTTTTATTTGATTTGTCTATTGCATCAGTCTTCCGACGAGGCGTTGTGGCCCCAACCAATGTGAAACCTCTGACCTGGAGAGGTTTATGGAGCGAATGAAAGTACGCCACGTCGGTATCTGTGTCGTATGCATGAGTAATGAGCGTCTGAGGTCAAGGAGCTCGGCCTATGGCGTACACCAATACATTGTATTGGTGTACGTGCCCTGTCACAATCGGTAAACACACGGGAGTAGTTGCTACCTTGGGCGCATCAATGAAGCGATCCCTCGAAGCCACGCCACTCGTCATGGGGTGCGATACGACGGCCGGCTGGTGTCAGTGAACTTCTGGCTCTGACCATTCTCAGCTGTAACGTGCGCTTCAATTGCGCTTATGTTTTCATACTGCTCCACAGCTCCTGCGTCAGCCTGCCGTGGTAACTTAACACCTCTCCGGGCAGTAGGTTTGGCCGCACAACCAACGTTTGCACAACCAACTTGTGGGTCAGTACACTTGCGGGAACGACAAGAAAAAGGTGTTGCCGGAACTGCTGGAGCATCGGTTTCGATCATCTAGCGATCTAGCGGCCATTTAGACGTCACTTATCCAACCCCAAAATACCATCGATTGGACCGAGGAACCGACTTGCTCACTCAAAGTGCTGGCCTATGCAGAAGGCGAAGAAGAAAAAGAAGGCCACGATCGCGCGCGCACCTACAATCCATGAGGGTGTGTGTGTGTGTGCGTTGTGCTGCGTTTGTCTAAAACGCGAACACGACTCGGACGGCTGCCGCCATCGCCGTTCGTTCGTTCGTTCGAATGTTTCACAAGTCATTCACATCGTGACCCCGCCGCGTCCGAAGAAGGGCGCGTCACCGGGATCGATTCACCCTGCAGGGGCCCCTTACAGGAATCAAGGATTGGCCGTTGAAATGTCAAATCCGGCCATCGAAGTGAAAGGCATCGTTATACGAGGTGCAGTTGGCGTGCCCTTAAGGGTCGCTTACTGGCACGTGATTAGGTAGGGGTTGGGCTTTGGAGTGGTGCAGGGCGAGCCATTTAGCCAATAATTTATTTTCCACTCCCACTGACCCACCACCCCAGAGTCTCCTGAGGTGGCCTTTCCGTGCACGGTGAGATGAGCGGCAACGGCAGCAACGGCAGCAGCCCAGGCAGTGCGATTTATTCGTGATAAATCTCTCTGGGTAAAGACCCCAACAAGCCCGCCAAAGACTGGACACGTGGGACATTTGAGGTTATGTACTGCAAAGAGAATTAGATCTCGGACATGCGCTTCGCGACCCGGGAACATCTTTATTGGCTTCCGCCAATGGCACGGTTCTAGGAACCAGCATCGGTCTCCAGTATCTCAAAAGCACCACGACACTCGCCGATGCCGTGGGAACGCGGGAACAGTGCGCATGTGAAGTGCGTTCACCACCAGGACGCAGACACTGGACGCAGCGGATCGGAATTATTTATTTGTTCCACAACTCACGCTCACCACTGGAAGGGAGGAGAGGGGGTGATTGTAAATTTGCACCGCATAAAATCATATATTTGCATTGCACGGCCACAGCCATGATTTGCTTTTCCTCCCCCCACACTCGGCAGGAGTCCGCCACCACCTGGGATCTGATGAACCGCGGTGCACACCGAGCCCTTGATCACTTTATCGCTGCTCTACCCAAGGGACCATGTTCCCGGTTCCCTAATCCAACAGAACATCAAAACGCAACCTTTTCTAACCTCACGCTGCGATGCTCGCTGGTGGCAGTTAAGAAGTGCAACTGCACTCATTATGATCGTGGGTCGTTGGCGCGTGATCGTGAGCAAAGGAAACACAAGCGCGCGCGCGTCTGTCGCTCTAGATCGCAGCTTCCCCTCTTGCCTTGCTAGCCCCTCTTTGTAACGCGCAATTATGGGACGTCCAAGACGACGACGACGACGACGACGAGGCTCTTTCACGTTGCAACCCAAAGCAGCAGCGCAGCAAATGTGCGAAACGCTACGCTCACTACTATCCCGACACGATCTGGAGCATCGGGTGAGGTGTTGCCTGTGCGGCATCTTCCCACGGCACCACGAGCGTTCCGTTCTCAGATCATGCACGATGCTCCGATGTTCGCTTGGGGACGACGATCACACGCCAAGGCACTCTGAGACCAATCTCGACGGGGACCATTTTCTTCTATTTCCTAGTCCGTTGCTAGGCAGCCCGGTGCCCGGTGTCCTGTGGTTGACATTTACAAAATGGTTCAAGACATGCAAAGTGAGGCCACGGCGCACGAGCTCTCGAAGGCTAATTTCATCCAGGTTCATACCTCCCCCCCCCCCCCCTTCACCCATGGGAAAATCACCTATAATGACCCCTCGGAGGAGTCCTTTCTCTCACTCTTTCTCCCCGGTTTAACGCGGCGCGGTCACACCGGATGATGACCGTTGAGATGTTTGAGCTGTCACAACACACAAACGGCGCACCGCAGCGGTTGGCACTCCATCAAGCCGCGAGGTTTCGGAAGGGAAACGCCGCCGGACGGCAAGACGATCAAAGCGTCACCAGCCATTCCGTTCCGTTTGTCCGGAAGAGTGCCGACAGGAAATGCCGACGATCGATCATTGGAAGAAGGGCGAATCATTCGTCGATAAATCATTTCCTCTCTCTCTCGCGATTGCTTGAACTGGTGGTCTCAGTAAAGCCGGAAGCGAATCTATTGGTCTGGCCACCGAAAACTCAATCCAGCATCATTATCGCTTCCATCGCCAGCACCAGGCACAGAACGCGGCTGAAGACGCTTTGAAGCAGATTCAAATGCACCCTTGGGTTAAGGGAGAATTCAATAAAGAGCCAACGGGAGCCAACATTCGGGAGTCATTAATGTGGCCATACATACCCTATTCCTGCTCCCAACCCTTTTCCATTTCCTGACAGTTTGGGCTTTATGGGTTTCGAATGATCGTTTGCCCTCAGGTAATGATCATTAGCGCGATGAGCTTTCAAGATCCCCCCCACCCGCCCGGACCGATCATAAAGTGCACAAAGGAACCAACTAATCTTACAAGGAATTCGTGGTGCTTTACAGCGGTACTTGCTGGCCGGTCAACCCTCACATTCCTGGGCCACAATTCTTTGTGTTCTCGGTTTCTCTCCATCTCTTTCTTATTATGCTCGCATCCACGCACTTCACTGGGCACCATAACATCGCTTCAATCCAACCATAGCAACCCTTTGAACATCACTTAGCAACCGATCGGTGATTGCTCCTGCTCCTTATAGCAAACCATACGGGCTGGGCAGCGATCGCAATTGAAATTAATTACCCCCGACTGCAGTTTGCTTTTAATTTGCGGTTTTGTGCCCCAGCGGTTCGTCCAAAATGGCGAGCCCGCCACGCGAACGAAGAAGTCAAAGTTCGCTCGCCCGGTGCCAAAGTGCCTTGTCACGAATTTAAACTCAAGCTACTTCGACCTCTGAAGCACTAAATCAATCCCGTTTTCTGCGAGGCTCCTCGCGACTCCAAGGCGGCCTCTTCTGCATTTCTCTTTCTCTTTCTCTCTTTCTTGGCTTAAGATTGATTTACCTCTGGGGACCACTTTGCTGAAACCGAACACCCAAAAGGGCAGAGTGGATCACGGATGCAGCAGAGTGCAAAGGTGCGCTCTCTCTCTGCCCCGTTTTGAAGGTCACGCCAAAGGGAAAAAAGGGCTACTCACTCATCCAACCACTGGTGGTGCGATGGAACTCGTAAATTACCTCTAATCCCGCGGGTGCGGAAGATAGAAATCTAAATCGCTCGCATCGCTCGAATTCATCCAGCGATTGGATGCTTTGGTCAAAAACATATTTCATGCTCCATCGTGAGGTTCAGCTCCCGGACCTGAATTAAGTCGATCTCAGACACAGACACGAGCGAAGCGCGCCTCGGTCTCGCTGCCGTTAATGATGACGATGACGACGCGTGCGCTGTTCACAGTCGGCCAGACTTCCAGAGCCGGTTCCAGAACACAACCATCATCACCAACACTACCACCAACGCACGCGCGTTGGTGTTGAAAGGTGGCGACGCACCGACGACGATCCAATCTCGCTCGCGATGGATACGATGTTCGGCTAAATTAGCATAATATTTCTATTTTCACAGCCAGCCACCGATGACCACCGCGACCGAACCGCGGGACCACGGGACCCAAACAAACCCAAAGAGCCCTGTCTGTGGTCAAGACGAGCCCCGGCGGAAAGGGTATTTAGCAGCTGAATGGAAAGTGTTGTTGCTGATCGACATTTTATCACCTCACGGAATGTCTCTCACTGGTGCAGCAGCAGCGGTGGAAACAGTGGCGGAACGACCATGGAAAAGGGACCGACCGTATCGGATTACACCATCCATTCCGAGCCAGTTCGCCGGGCGCGTGCACTAGCCAGCCTTCTGGCGCTTCTGGTAAGGGCGAGTCGTCGCGGCCACGGTCCGGGTGGCCACATCTTGGCCAACCCCCCCGTCGTGGACCTGCTGACCGGCAGCAGCGGCTCGAAGATGTTTGTTTGTTTGTTTTCACATCGCTTCGAGAGCGCGCACAACAGGAAGCTGTACTGCGTGTGTGTGTGTGTCATGCCGTGGGAGTTTTTGGGGGGCGTACGCCTCCCTTGGATGGAGGAGGGATGAGATCACAAATTCTGCGACAGCCAATGGGTGTCCAACATTGAGGCCAAGGCAAGCTAAAACCTTCTCGACTCGACTCGAATCGCCTCGTATCGTAAAGCACATTTTTTAGTTTAAAAAACATTCCACAACACGTGACACAACAGTGGTCATTGTGCTTACACACACACACACATGCATACTGACCAAACACTTCAACCAACCTGCTGCCAGAGAGCTTTTGGAAAGCGATGAACAAAAAAACCTGAAAAAAACGGAGAAAAGCAAAAACATTTGTAATTTACCTCCGGGTAGGCAAAGGTTGGTTCTGGCCGTCGACGGTGCAAAGTACGTGTGACTAGCACTATAGTACCTGGCACTCGCTCACACACACACACACGCTCGGTGCCGCTGCTGTTGATAAGGAAGTTTTCGCTTTGGCGACGTTCGCTGACGTGACATTTTGTGTGGCAGATGCGATGATTATTCAATGCGCGGGGTCGGCAATCGAGTCGCGCTCTAAACGACGCACCACCGGTACCGCGATTGTCGGTACGCAAGTGCGCACGACGACGTGTACTCGGACAACGGTTCGGACGGTACCGGACCACCATTTGACCATTCGCTTCTTTTTTTTGTGTGTGTTTGACATTTCAGCTGCGCATTTGTCACGAACAAGCGAGCGAACGAAGGAGAGCCCACGTTTTGGTGGTTAATGCTCGCATGCCAGCGCGATGGCGGTGCTGCTGGCTATCATCTGTTCCTGCTGTTGGTTAGTGTCCGCGAAAGGTTATGACGAGAGCGCGGTTCTTGAGCTTTCCTTTTCCACGAACTCATATCACTTTTGTAACCGGGAACCGGGTAATCGTCGTCGTCGTTGTCGTCGTTGTCGTCGTTGTCGTCGTTGTCGCGGTCGTGGTGGATGCATGCGGTTGAACCGGTTCTACGCTCCGAGGTAGCATCCATCCCCTTGCACGGGGGGGGATTCGTGACAATCTGCCCGCTATCACAAGCCACAAGCGAATGGAAAACGGTGCGGTTGACGAGCAGACAGGCAGGCCGCAGTTGACAAACGGCTCCGGCATCTGCGGTGCTGCACCATGCGCCGAAGATGCGCAAGATGTCACCTCAACTTTATGCTTAATTGTTTCACAACCGTACACATGCGCCGGAGGCACCGGATCCGGGAGCAACCATGCAGAGCCGTGTGGAGGCCGACGATCGTCCAGCCAGCTACTTGCGAAAGGAAGCACAAAAAAGGGAAGCGCAGATCGCGATTGGTAGCCGCTCGGTGGTGGCCTCATTTGCGCAATTTCATATGCAAAGACCCACTGCGGGGGGAGGGAGTCGAGGCGAGACAGTTTATGCTTCTTTATGCTCGCGCACTCCACGTTCGATGTCGGCAGGAGCGCACAATGACGGGAAGACTCGACCGGGAGTCCTAGTCGGCAAAGGTGGCGAGCCACTATCTCGGTAAGCAGTAAAGTGTCACCGTTCGACAGCTGAACATGACCACGTGAAATAAGGGGAAAAGGGCGAGAGCCGGCCTCTGGTTGCTCGCGATCGTAAAGCGATCGTAATGCGGCGCAACCGCGATACCGATTACGCCGTCGCCCTTGGTAAGCCAGATGAATTTATTTCTCGATCTGTCAAGATTAGAGCGCCACAACATCGGTACCGAGCACGCACGAGATTGGCCGCAGATCGCAGACAAGGCGATGATGCCGTTAAGCTTGAAACCGACGACGCTGCCTGATCAGCAGCAACGGATCGATCGATGGATCGGCTATCCGCCAGCGACTCTCGAACTCGAACTTTATAAACATCCGCTAAACGATCAGGTTATTACAAGAAATTGCTTAACTTTAGCGTCATTCTGGTAGCAGCAGCTGCTACCTGGTGCTGCTGCTAGACACCTGTACAACGTCTGCAGACGATCCTCACGCAGAGGGTTTGACGATTGATCGAGAACACCCAAAAGCAAACAAGTCGTTCGTTCAGCAGCAAACAGAATGGACATCGAAGGGTCGTGGCTGGAAATTAGACGGTTTAAACCGAACCAGAAGCCAGGGCAACTATTGTAACCGGTGTTCCTGTGCTTCTTCGATCATTCGATCGATCGATCGAAAAGCAGACTGGTTCCAGGGATACCAACATAAAGACGGACACAGCAAAAGACGCAACAGCAGGAAAAAGGGCAAACCACGCAGGACGGGGGTGCACGAGAGTGTGGAAACCGGGCTTCGTTCACCTTCTATCGCTCTCCCTCTCTCTCTGTATTATGCGCTCTCTTCCTCTCTCTCTCTCACTCGCTCGCTCCACCTAACCTGTCGAGCCGAGGTTTGAACGCCCAAAACGCGAGGTTCGTCGCTTAGTCACGATCAACATCGTGGTCCGGCTGGACGTGTGCGTTCCCGTGTGCAGAGTGTGTAGTCCGCGAGCACCATTTGACTTTTGTACCAGACAAAGAACCCCTGATTGTGGGTAAAATGGTGGCGTTGGTGCGTTTTGTGAAAAGTGCTCCGCGCGATCATTCGTAGCAAGTGATTCCGGGATTGTCGTCGTCGATGGAGAGTCACGTTACTGGCGTTCATCTTCTGATTTCATCACGATGATGCCGATGACGATGATGATGATGATGACGATCGTGCTGCTGTTGTTGCTGCTACGCAGGCCGCAAGACTCTACCAGTGTCCGTTTCGAGCACGCCATGATGATTATCGGTTCCGGCGTAATTGAACGTTGCCTCCGCGCTGTTCGCTTGTTCGACAGAATGTACAACTTCCTCTCGAAAAACCATCCGGCATCCGGTGGCACAAAACTGTCGAGTTGAGTTGAGTTTTTTTTTGTGTTTCCCCCCATTAGTAGTGTGTGCAGCTGAACGTTCAGTCATTTTGCTGCTGCTGCTGCTGCTGCTGCGGGTTCAGATGAACAGTGCGAATGGGAAGATAAGCACGAGTTCGTTCGTGTGGCTGTGTGCCTATGCGCGCGTGTGAGTGTGTGTGTGTGTGTGTGTGTCTGTGAGTCTGCAACATGCTGGTGCAGGTGCTGACTTCGAGCAACGGTTTTACTAATTGATTGCTCTTCAACCGCATGTTATGCAAATGTGGGCATTAGCATGTGTTCGACAGTTTCGTCCAAACGACACCGTTTCACTTATCAGTCATGCATATTTATGGCTTTTCCGCACAAACTGCACGTCAAGTAGCTGGCTGCAGCTTCACAGTGCACCTCCTACACCTTGTTTTAGATAAAGCGTTGGTTGAAATACCGTCCTGCAGATGGTAGTGAGTGAAACTAAAAGGTTCGTCACTTGCTTTCCTCAGTTCGCTCGTTGAAGTCTTTTGTTCTACGGCAGCCTCGTGGGTGTTGTGACATTCTTTCTCACTCTCTCTTTCGTTTTCTCACTTCTTTTGAGCGTGTTCGCGTGTCGTTCATCGTGTGACAAGACCTTACCATACCGTCCTTTTCTTCCTTGTCCCCTCCACAGAAGGAGAATGCTCGATGAAAGAATTAAATAATTAGAAAGATCACCGCCGCCGCCGCCAGCGCCACGAGATCGGAGTCACTGCCTGTGCGATACAAGCGACCCTTTGCCGCTCTGTTTCTCTTGATGATGATGATGATGATGATGATGACTGCGGCGATGATGAGTCGAATGTGAGATCGGCCGGGAAAGATTTATGTTCACACGGAGCGAGCGTCCCCTTGAGCCGGATGAAACATTGTAGCAATCAGGGGAGAGATCACCGACGTGGAAAGATTGATTAATCAGGAAGAATGAGAGTAGAGCAGAGCAGAGTGCAATCCCCAGGTAGGAACAATGGGAGTGAGAATGATGTTTTCTTTCGCATTCCCTTTTTGTTTTCAAAGTCGCTTCCCGCAACGGGAAGATCTCTGCTCTGGTCTGCAGAAAGGGTTAGAAGCGATCACGTCTCCCAGGAGCATCGTGTAGATCGGGTTTTCGTTGCTAGTGTTCGTGTGAGTGATTACTTGCTTGATATCCGGGGAGAAAGAGAGCGCCCGAGAGGAGCGAGCGGAGAGAACGACTCCAAAGAGAAATGATCGCCACGCTTGGCCAACCGCGACGAGACAACCGAGGGGCGCAAGGTGCGCCTGGTATAGGCCTCCATGTCCGTCCATGTTGCGCGAGACTCGGGCTCGGGCTCGGTTACGCACTGTTGAGTCCCGAGGGGGCTCAAGCCACCAACTAACCGAAACCCCGCTCCAACCGTAAACGCATCATCATCATCATCATCAGCAGCAGCAGCACACGATCATGCCGATCGTGTGTAGTGATCGTACACCAATACCAACAGGTAACACGAGCAGAAGGCGAAACAGGTATGGGATGGTGCAAACAACAATAAACAAGCGACACACAAGTCAATCCGTCCGTTCGTCCGTCACTCACCGGCCACTGATCCATCAGTCGTCAGGCGATCCTTCGGCAGGCACGTCGTGGTTCGTGGTTCGTGGTCCAGTTCTTCGCGCGAGATCCGTCCGTCGATCGTCAGTGATCGGTTGGTTGGTGTTGGGCTAAGCGAGTGGGTTTAAGTAATGATCTTCCTTCTCTTCCTTATTTCTTTTTAGTGTTACTTCTGCCCAGCATCGACGATCGACGACGGTGCGGGAAGCGGGAACTGTGATCGCGCCTAGAGTTCCCGAGTCTATTCCCTGCCTACGCCAAGCTTCCTCTTCCGGATCAACCTCTCTCGCATCTCTCGCATCTTGGTGCGCATCGGTCGTCTTCGTCATCGTGCCCCTGACTTGATCTTTTGGCTCTTTCCTCTTTCTCACACTTCATAACTTTGCGCTCCGTCATGCTCCCGTCACACCGCCACGTTCCCCCCTTCTTTCTTCTTTTTCCACACATTTCTGATGTTTTTAATTCGTGTTTTCTCATACGCCGGGTTTTTCTCTCTTTCTCTCTCCCTCTTCTTTCTCTCTTAGCAAGCAAGCTTTCTTCTTGCGCGATCACCTCTCATCTTTCCTTTCTTTCTTTCTTTCTTTTCTTCCTTTCTTTCTCTTCGTCTTTCTCTCTCTCTCTCTTTCTCTCTCTTTCTCTCCTTTCCATCCGCGCACCGCGTCGCCTAACGGAAAGCGGCGCGTCCTCGCGCGGTTTTGGATGAGCCGGTTCGGTTCGGGGCAGGCTTCAAGATCACCGGTGCGCAGGTTCTTTCGATCAGTTGCTCACCGTCGCTCGGACAAAGCAGAGGCCACCACCACTTCCACGGATCAACTTCCGCGATCGTCCATCCTCTTTAGCGGGCGCATAGTTTCACGTGGAGCAGCAGCAGCAGCAGCGCATCTGCTGCGTCTTCTCGTCATCATTTCGTTGACCGGTCAACAACAGCATCAGTCAGTTCCGTTCCCTGGTACATGTAATGGCACTGGAAGAATTCACGGGATTTGTTTCAATACTCCCGTGTTCTCTTAGTGGCATACCCAGTACAGGGCTTTCCATCGATTCCGTGTGCGTTTGCTGTGAGTTCTAGTGTCAAGTGCTTTCGTGCAATAGCGAGTGAAGTGATCAGAATGTGTTTGGATTATTAAACAATGTTCGTAGACTGTCAGAATCAACCATAAGCTGGTGTTCTAGTGAGATCAAGCGAATCTAACAGTAGCTTTGAGTTCAAAACATGGCTTAGACTTTGAATATTTCAGGTAAAATTTGAGTTTTCAAACATCCAAACAGCTTGATTGCTTTAAGATCATTCAATTGGTTCGCTGATAGGTAGCAGCATTTGTTATTTTTACAAATTTTCTCCCAAAACGTTAAACTATTTATATGACATTCCCGGTAATGGAGTTCACCTAAACGGTGCGTTACGTTGAGCATTTTTAACGTTCTTACTAGACACTTAAAACGCTGCTATCGCTGCTAGATACCGAGAAAAAAAGACGAAATGCTCTTCAGTCAAACAAATTGAAGATAAAACAACTGCCATCGACCCTTCGCGTAGCCCCACGATCGTATGCCATGGGGCCACCTGCACCCTCACCACAAACGAAACCGCGTGAGCGTGAGCAATCCGATAATAATGGGCCTCCCTGCGACACGCAGAGACCGCGACAACGACGGTAAGCGCTGCTGCCCGATAATGCATCCGCCACCATGTTTCCGGGTATTCAACGCAGCCACTTTTCAACGGTTTGAAAATTGAAATAATTGACGCATTCTATTGTTGGATTTTCCGGTACCGTCAACGACGACGACGACGACAACAACAACGACGATCGCTAGTACGATCGTCAACAAAATTGCCCGGGGGCCAAGGTCAGTGTCATCGTTAGCTGCTGTTGCCGATGACACACATGAACCGTGACAGGCAAGTGACATGCGAAGCGTACGTTATTCCCGCGACCGTCATAAGCACACGCGAAAGCAGGAAGAACGTAGCCGTAGCTACCGTTTTCACCTTGCTCAAACACACAGTTCTGGTACTTGGTAAGTCTAGATCGAGTGTAATGGTATTCAGGCGGTTTTAAACAAAGATGTTGCGCCCACCCCCTGGGTATGAGCTACCGCACCGCAGGGAAGGTGCCTCGGAGGAGAGTAGCGCTAGCCCGGAGCTAGTAATTATCCGTGCCAAATCGACCGAAGGCGCTGACCTGAGGCCGGCGACCGTCCGAAATGGCGACCGTCCGGTGGGGTTAGAAATCGCGACGCAAGAACACGCAAAGTACTACAGTAGCCGCTCTCCTTCTTCGCTTCCATCTGCTTTTCCGTCGCTCATCGTTTTTTTTTTTGCTGTCGAATTGCTTGTGTGCCGGGATGTACGCGCGATAATGATGATTAACGGGTTTGACGCGCGGCGCTGCTCGCGGTGCGGCGAATTTGACGCCCGGCTCTAGGCAGATCCAGGTACTACACAGGTCAGATCAAATCGCCAAAGTAAAGTTTGCGAGTGTGCGTGTGTGTGTGCACGCACGCGGTGTAGAATAGAAGCGGATTTTCGCAAATCTTGCCAACATTATCTAGCCGGTAACTGGCGATCAAATTGCTCGTAAAGTCGAGCTCTAGCGAGGGGGGAGGATGGATGGATGGATGGATAGAGCGATGTATAAAAGGCCGTTCCAAAGGCTATGACGCAACCTTACCGGTAAGCATTCGAAAACCTGTTCTACGTGCCCGTCGCGGTCCGCGAGCGTGTTCTGATTTCTGCACACATTCATAGCGTCTTGCGACTGTTTCTAGCACCGCAGAAGTAATTATGTGGATAGCTCGACCTTTATAAAGCGTGGATTGTATTCTTGAGCATTGAAGCTTGTTTGTGATTTCATTTCAGAGGAGGCAGCAGTCTCGCTTCTTGAACTTTGAGCTCCAGCATACAAGAGAACCTCCGTTAAAGCGTAATCATAACGAGCAAAGGACGAGTCCCGCACTAATGACCTGAGGGCGAAAAGGGCTTCACAGAAAAAGGTGTCATCAGGGCACCTTTCAGATGCGATCACACACGAAGAGACGAGTTCCATAATGTTCAAACCCCCCTTTTCCCTCATCCATGCGCTTCATCATATCCTTCTCCCTGGTGCACTGCACGAGAAGAAAGCGGATCCGTAAAAAGTTAAAACTAAGTGATGGAATTGAGAAAAAAAATGCGCCTCTCAGTGCTCATCACATCCTCACAGCATTAAGCGCAGAGACGCGTCGCTGGCTTCATAAATTCATCCCCCGAAAAAAAAGGTGGCGCGAACAAGAAACAGAGGCGCAAGTGTCGAAGAGAATTCACTTACTCTCGTCTCTCGTCAGACGACGCAGCACAAAATGAAGGCGAAGGCGAACACTCAAGCTAGTGGCCGGCGGATGGATGGATGGATGGATGGACGGACGCAAAGCCTGAGGTGAGGCTCCCCGGTGGAGAGGGGATAATTCCAGCACAGCAGCAACATAAACCATACCTGGCTGGCTCGCTGGCTGGCTAGCTGGTTCGACTCGGTTGGCTGCGCACGGGTTGAGTGACCCCTTTCCGGTTCCTGTTGCTCTCCTCACCTCGTGCGCTTCACCAAACCGAACGACGGCGCGCAATGGATTTCGGAATTGTATCATGTTCTACCCTCACTCTCCCCGTGCCGTTGTGTGTTTTTTGCGTTTTCTTCTCGAAATGAGATACATATACATAAAATAAGAATTTTAATGTTGGCTCTCGACGCTGCCTTCCCCTGCCATGGGCCAGTCCGGTGCGGTCCGGTGTAGCGTCCGAAGCAGCGCTCGGTGGGAATAATTCGCGTTCCTTTGCCCGCTGCTGTTGCTGCTTTATGCGCGTTTTGTTTTGCGTTTTTACCATAATTTTTATTTCCAGCAGAAGCGCGCCTTTGTCTTTCGCGCTTGTGGTGCGAGTAATCGGTGCAGGGCCCCGGGGACCCGGGCATCAGGGGTACGAACGTGATAACGGTGGCCTCAGCTCGCCTCGGCTCGTATCGGCGCTCTCGGAACAATACGAAAGTGCGGAACGGGCAGTACTCTCCACGGTCAATTTATGCTGGAATGTCCGCGCGATCCGTGGTGGTCAACCGTGGCGGACCTCGGTGCCACTGCGTAAACACTTTTTATTACTTCATATTTAGTCAGTCGTTTGAACGGTGCGGTAGTTCATTCAACAAACTTTCTGCGTGACAAGCAGCTTGAAATCAAGGAAGATGCCTGGCCTACTAAACCTTGTCCGGGTTTAAAGTAAAACCAAACCAAACCATGGCTCTATAAGGAACATTTCGTGTAATCCAAGCAACACGCCAGTGGCGGCCAACACGCCGCTTCCTCTGCTCGACGCTGATTGTAGATGCTATGTAGAGGAGGCTGCTTGTACAGCAACAGACCCCAAAACAACTGGTTACGGTGTCACGGTCAACCCAATCATAAACGCAAGAAAGGCCCTTTCGACGACCTGACTCTTCGTTCAATAAATGGCGCGTCGCGCGGGGGAGTAGCAGCGACGCCGAACCGAAACAAACGTTCCGGCGCAAATCCGAAGAAACAAAAGACCCAAGCCTTGGCATGTGCGCGTGGCCTTCGAACCTACAATAAGGCTCGTCGCAGGATAAGGGGGTGCCACGGCAAAAAAAGGGCGCGCGATTTATGCTGCCACCAAGCTTGACTGTCCCCAACGATGGGTTGTAGCGTTCCCTTGCGTTGCGGCTGGGCAGCAACGAGCCGAACCGTCCATTCCGTTGGCCAATTTGTGTCAGCCCCACAGCCGCAGCCTCTCGGACCAACCAGAGCATCCTCTGGTGCTGCGTTTATGGCTTATGGCGTTCGACCATAAGCCTGGTGTCGGCATTTTATGAGCACCAGTATGCTGCCCCGGGGGATGGGGATGTTCCGCACTGAGTGTGTTTGTATGTGTGTGTATGTGTGTTTATGCTTCCCGGTACGTGGCTCGAGGATGACAATTCAGGCTTGCAGACAACCTTGGAAAGTGATAGTTGGTCGCGGGCGCTTCAGTGAAATCAAATACCGCTCGAGGTGAAGAGAGCGCGAGCGCTAGGGTGCGCGGCCAAGAAAGAGGATCGAAAGGGATCCGCTAGCGAGATCGCCAAGCAATGATTCGGTAAAACACTGTCCTCTTACTACAACGAGGTGTAATGTAATGTCTTCTTTCAATGAAACTCCTATTACTATCATGTATGTAGCATAAATTCATGCACAAGATCACGCAATAATAACTAAACTTACCAAACTATACTGAGTACTTTAGAAGATTATCAAAATTTGACGCAATTGAGTCACAAATTTCTCGTGATTCTAGTCAATTCCACTCGAAGTTCGATGATATTATCAGCACCTTGAAACGGGAACGACGTCTATACAAGATGCTAGGAATATCTATGATGGCTATGACCTCACGCAATTAGATCCGTTTCACTCCATTATATTACAATGCAGTTCCATGAATGCTGCGAGCGATTGTTAGTAATCGGTTGCAACTACACAACTCGCGCGTTTACCAGGCTATCTCTGAGAGATCCGTGTTTTCAATTGAAAATTGATGTATCCAGTGGACGAGCAAGTCATTTTCAAAGTCACAGATGAAACAGAGCTTCGGAATGTATCTCAGTCATATAGTACAACGCCATATTCCTCGAGGCAACACTTCTTCATCTACTACCAACTATTTCTAGTTCCTCAAAATGAGGTTACCTGAAGGTTAATTGGAAATGTTCTTTAGGCATCGAACCAAAGTCTAGAATGTTGACGCAATGAAGAGCAATGGCCACACCGAGAATGAAGTAGCTCGATCGGCCACACACTTTGCACTCGCATTCGAAAATTTATATCGAAAGCGGCAAGAGAATAGATGGGCTTCTCTCTGTAGAACGCGCATCTTCTTCGATGTCCGCCATGCCACCCGAGATCCTCTTCTTCTTTATCTTCTTCTTCATTAATCACGGCATCCTGGAAGGAAATGGGCACGCGGCTGAGAGTGTGTTTCGATTCGTACGTGCTCACAGCCCCAACATGATCACTAGTGCACACAGACACACTCGGAACGCGGTTGCGCTCTGCGGGAACATCTGTTTCAATTTCACGGAAGTAATTAGATTCTGTTGTGTTACGCTTGTTGTAGTCTATCATCCCATCGAGTAGCCAACTCAGCCACGTTCCGAGGCGATTGGGGGGCTCGGGAACCAGTCAATCTGACGACCGGATCTGGGCGGGCGTGCGAGCAGCAGCAGCAGCAGCAGTATAGGCATCGCGGTGCGCGGTCTACGGTGCGAAGTAGGTGAAGGTGGTGGACGGATAGTGCGTAATGATCGACGGATGGACGCTAGACGAAAACGAGTTTGCTGGACTTCGGAATCGGAACGCGCACCGATCGTCGATCGTGCTCACAGCCATAATCCGCTCATCTCGACTCACCTCAGACTCGACGCGGCTACAATGACCTAACGCACACTGGCTGCCACAGTAGCTAGTGATCCTAGGCCGAGGTCTATGAGTCGATGGGCGGATGTCGATTTGGACGATTCGAAGGTTACAGACGCGCGCGCACATGTCCAGATCAACCACAGTGGCTTCGACTTCGACTTTTATTTCTACTTCTGGACGGCTTCTTATATTTCTTTTTTCGATCCCTTCACTACTTCCCTTCCGAGTAATAGAGCACACGGTGGCACCTGCTATGGAGATCCATTAGAACCGATCTTTGCCAGCACCATCTCCTGTGCCTTCCGCCGAAGGTTCTTGCCGCTTTGTGTTTTTGGTAGTTCCTCGACAAAGTGGACTCCTCCACGAAGACGCTTAAAGTCAGAAACCTGCTCCTCGACGAAGTTGATAACTTGTGCTGCATCGAGAGTACTGCCGGCTTGGCGTACAATCACGGCCGCTGGCATTTCCGACGTCTTCTCGGCGTCCTCCGGCACAGCGACGACACACACCTCGCGTACACCGTCCAGACGGCTTATAATCGACTCCAGCTCGGAAGGTGAGATGGTAAAATTGCGATACTTGAAGATGTCCTTCTGCCGATCCATCAAGAAGAGGTATCCATCCTCATCGAAGTGGCCAATGTCCCCAGACCGTGTATAGCCACGCTCATCAATAGCAGCCTTCGTTGCCTCAGGATTACCGTAATATCCATTGAACGGTTCAAGAAACCGGAACAACACCTCACCACGCTCACCGACGCCTAGATCTTGTCCGGTCACCTCGTCTACGATCTTCACGCTAACATTGGTCATGGGTGTACCGACGGAACCGCGCTTACGCTGGCCAATATCGCATGTCACCCAAGCGATTTCCGAAATGCCAATCGTATTGAACGTACGTCCATTTGGAAGAAGACGATCAAAGCGATCACGCAGTTCCTCCGACACGAAGCTACCACCCAAAGCCATCCTCTTGATGCTCGAGAAATCCACCTGGGAGGCGCGTTCATGGCGCACAACTTCAATGGCGTACGCGGGAGGCATAAAGATGAAGTTGGCCCTGTATTGTTCTACCGCCTTGAAGAACGTCTCAACGCAAAACGACTTGCGTGTGATGAGCCGCGTCGCTGCTGTCCCGAAAGACCCGATCAACGTGAACAATCCAGAACCCCAGTATAGCGGGCTAAAGTTGAAGCTCACCGTACTGTCCGAGATGGGATAACATCCGAACATGTTGATGAGGTGTGCGTGAGACCAGCACACACCCTTCGGCAGTCCAGTTGAACCGGAAGAGCACAGGATCAACGAGATGGCCTCTCGAGAATTTTCAATCTGAGGAGGACTGAGAATGACGAGAATATTAGCGGTACAATCGACGGCGATCTTATCTGGTCAATCTACTTACAAAAAGGACTCCTCGCGTCCTGTCTCCTTCAGTAGTTCTTCTGCATGGCGCACATCTTTTCGCTCGCTCTCGACTACAAACAAAGGCGGGCTATTCCCCTGTATCGCCTCTGCCGAGGCAGCCTTCACTATTTCGTAGTTGCTGTCCTCACAGAAGATCATTTTCGGTTGCGCCAGACGCAGCATGTGCGCCATATCCTGCTTGTTGAAGCCTGGTGCTAAAGGGTTAACTGTTGCACCTAGTGTCAACAGAGCGCAGAAGAGTGGCCCCACATTTTCACTGTTCCCGTTGGCTAGTGCTACGATGTCACCCTTGCTCAGTCCGACGGATGCCAGATTCTGCACAGCACGGATCATTCGCAGCCGAAACTCAGCGCATGTCATCCGCGCTCCCGTGTCCACATCGATCTGGATGATTCGGTCCGGTGAGCGCAGCAGGATGTCGTTGAAAATCTGGCCAACGCTGGCGACCGGATTGAAGACGGGGGTCACATGTGGTCCATGCCACGTCCGCGATTGCTCATCGTACGTACAGAGAGCCATTGTAGATAGTGCACGCTTGCAATAAACTTCTTACTGGAACAACAACCAACTCAGACACTAGTCGACGGCAGACTGTTGCACTCGACGGCCAGACAAGCTCTGATAGCTAGCTTCATGCATTTGCTTATCAAGACCGAACACAGCGAAAACCAGTGAGGGTTGTTATCAGTAGTCGGATGATTCTGTAAATAGGCCACTTGGATTCACGGACATTGGGCCAAAGTACAGAAGATAAACGAAGAACCGCACGAATTTATATTTGACCTACATGACATATCACCTCGCATCCCTCACATTATTCTCCCCCCTCCTATACACTCGCGCGTGTGCGAGGAATTGGTTCTGCGCTACGCAAGTGCCTGGCTGGGGTGACATAATATAGAGACAGTAATGCTTGTTAGCAGCATCGCCCTCGTTTGATGCGGCCTTTAATCTACATCTACTACGAGGAAAGATCGAGCGCGTACGACGCGTTCAACCAAAGTGTCTCCTACTTCGACTTCTGCGCGGCTTCTTTTTATTGTTATTCGACTCCTCGATTACTTCTCTTTCAAATAATAATGCACACAGTGTCACCTGCAGCGGAAAAGAGCATTCAGCATGATTCATTGGCACCGATATTGTTGCAGTATTGTATCCAATACAAAGTCATATAAGTGCGTTTCCAAGCTCAAACATATCGTCGTTAAAACTTTCTTCTTACATTACTTTGCAACCGCTGTTAGAACTTTAGCACTCTTAATAGTCGCCCAGCATCCTTCTTGCATTAGAATGTTTCACGTAACTTTACGATTACAGATGCGCCATGGAATTTCCCCCAATTCCTTCAGATCGAGCACTTCCTTCTCTCCCGCCACTATTACCGCTAGAGAGGATTTTCACACAGATGTAGTATTCAAAACACACATTTTTTAAACTGCGTTCCGATAAAAAAAAACACAATTCTATCTAATTATCGAATGAATTTACTGTTTCAGGCTCATAATCTGTTGCAGAATCGTCTGTTCGCAATGTTATCGAACAGTGGAATGATCTTAATTAATAATGCGTAGGTAACTTAGTCTTCACAGCAACCGAACATAGTAACCGATCACGGAGTACTATTGTTACATATCTTCGCAAGCACCATTTCTTGCACCTTCCGCCGAAGAATCTTGCCGCTTTGTGTTTTTGGTAGTTCCTCGAAAAAGTGGACTCCTCCACGAAGACGCTTAAAGTCAGAAACCTGCTCCTCGACGAATCTGACGATTTGTGCCGCATCGAGAGTACTGCCGTCCTGGCGTACAATCACGGCCGCTGGCATTTCCGACGTCTTCTCGGCGTCCTCCGGCACAGCGACGACACACACCTCTCGTACTCCGTCGAGGCGCTCCACAATCGACTCTAGCTCGGAAGGTGAGACGTGGAAGCCACGGTACTTAAAGATGTCCTTCTGCCGATCGATCAGGTATAGGTATCCGTCCTTATCGAAGTATCCGATATCGCCGGACCGGGTATAGCCACGATCCTCGATAGTAGCCTTCGTGGCCTCAGGATTGCCGTAATATCCATTGAACGGTGCGAGAAACTGTAACAACACCTCACCGCGCTCACCGACGCCTAGATCTTGTCCGGTCACCTCGTCTACGATCTTCGCGCTAATATTGATCATGGGTGTACCGACGGAACCGCGCTTACGCTGGCCCAAATCACACGTCACCCAACCGACCTCCGAGGTGCCAACCGTATTGAACGTACGTCCTTTCGGTAGCAGACGATCAAACCGATCACGCAGTTCCTCTGATACGAAACTACCGCCCAATGAAAGCATCTTGACGCTAGAGAAATCTACCTCGGTGACGCGTTCATGGCGCACAACTTGGTTGGCGTACGAAGGTGGCATAAAGATGAAGCTGGCCCTGTATTGTTCTACCGCCTTGTAGAATATCTCAATGCAGAACGACTTGCGTGTGATGAGCCGCGTCAAGGCCGTCCCGAATGAACCGATCATGGTGAACAACGCGGAACCCCAGTACAACGGGCTAAAACTGAAGCTTACCGTACTGTCCGAGATGGGATAGGAACCGAGCATGTTGATAATGTGTGCCTGCGAAAAGCACACGCCCTTCGGCAGTCCAGTGGAACCGGAAGAGCACAGGATCAACGAGATGGCCTCTCGAGAATTTTCAATCTGAGGAGGACTGAGAATGACGAGAATATTAGCGGTACAATCGACGGCGATCTTATCTGGTCAATCTACTTACAAAAAGGACTCCTCGCGTCCTGTCTCCTTCAGTAGTTCTTCTGCATGGCGCACATCTTTTCGCTCGCTCTCGACTACAAACAAAGGCGGGCTATTCCCCTGTATCGCCTCTGCCGAGGCAGCCTTCACTATTTCGTAGTTGCTGTCCTCACAGAAGATCATTTTCGGTTGCGCCAGACGCAGCATGTGCGCCATATCCTGCTTGTTGAAGCCTGGTGCTAAAGGGTTAACTGTTGCACCTAGTGTCAACAGAGCGCAGAAGAGTGGCCCCACATTTTCACTGTTCCCGTTGGCTAGTGCTACGATGTCACCCTTGCTCAGTCCGACGGATGCCAGATTTTGCACAGCACGGATCATTCGCTTCCGAAATTCGGCGCAACTCAACTGTGCGCCCGTGTCCACATCAATCTGGATGATGCGATTCGGTGAGCGCAGCAAGATGTCGTTGAAGATCTGACCAACGCTGGCGGCCGGATTATAAACAGGCGTTACTCGTGGTCCATACCACGTCCGCGATTGCTCATCGTACGTACAGAGAGCCATTGTAGATAGCGCACGCTTGGAATAAACTTCTTTTTACCAGCACAACAACCAACTCCGACACTGCGCGATGCTTGACTGTTCCACCCGGTGGCCAGACATAATCTGATGCTTATAAAAGGCAGGACAAGACGTTATTCAGTTAGGGGCGTTATCAGTATTTCGATGACTCTGTAAATATGTCAATTGGAGTCGCGGTCAATAGTACAAAGTACAAAAGGCCAAAAAATCGTACGAGGTAGTTGTTATGATTGGCCTAGGCGACATATCACTTCGCATCTCTCGCATCTTTCCCTGCGCATGTTCAATGAACCGGTTCTGCGCTACGCAAGTGCGCGGCGTGAGTTGGCACAATATAGAGACAGTAATGCTTGTCAGCAGCATCATCCGCGTGTGACGCGGACTTTGATGTATCGCTGCTGTGATACGAGTTCGTGCGCGTTCTCACACACCTTCGCATTCGCAAGTTCTCTTTCGAGTTATTATTGCGTGCTCCGATGTGTCCACCGAGAGATTTGGGAAGGTGCGGTTATCAACGGCACGACGCTACAAATATTTCGACCCATCGGAGTCATCGAGCGTGTCTGTTCGTCAACTCAGACTACGGAATGACCGGATTCTCCAAATGGAGGCTCGAATCCCGGTCCAAATTCGACGGTTTCGGAATTCAAAAAAAGATCTTCCTTCAAACCGCTTTCGGCTTCGGACCATCGACGTGCTCTGCGAAACCGGTTCCACGGAAGTGACCACCGCTCACACTCGCTCTCACTCTCGCTCATGG
>NC_064874.1:92304401-92319401 GCF_943734745.1 Anopheles darlingi
GGTTACGGTACATAAAATTCCTCGCTCCCCGTTCCTGCGGCCGGCTGATTTCGTGCGGCGAGAGCGAAGGTTCGATAGTTAGTCTGGCGTTCCCGCTTACGTCCCGGGGTCGCGACCATCTGTTACCATCTGCGAGTGATTTTTACCGAAATTCCCACCGAACCGGGAAGGGATACGGAGCCAGAGGATGGAGAATGTGTTGCCCCCCCCCCCCCTTCGCTCGGGTTGGTTCAAATGCCTCTGGCAAGGTAGCGAGCGAACCGACCAAATCCAAGTACTAATCAATGGGTTACGCATCGCACCAGGACAAGCTAGGTCTAACACCACGACGCCAGTTGAACTCGGACCCGGGACTCGAGGGTCCGCAATGGTCGTTCAGCAGTCAAGAGACGAGGAACAACACTCGTGGCGCTATTATTCCACACTCAAGACGCACGGGGCCCTCGGCCCGGGTTCTTAGCTCCCAAACAGTCCATCAGCATCTTGTGATTTATTCCCGAAATTCCAAACATATTTCTAAACCGTCGAGTCGAGTGCATTTCATAAGTAACATGTCATTCTTAAGCGAACCTTATAAGCCTCGCATCGTTAAAATGTCCAATCTGTTTGGGATACAAACTGAAGCACACGATCGCACTCGATAGGAAACTGTGATCGCAGATCTGAGGTCTGAGCTGCTAGACCATATTGCCCCCAAGAAGTGCGTCAAAATGAACGGCACAAACAGTTACTTTGCATCACCATCATCTCACCTGCTGGTTGGCCGGTACACGATGATGATTGCCAATAAATAAACGAAGAAGCTGTGAGTACAAGTGTCCGTCACCGGGCACTGATGCCTGATGCCGGAGCTCAACCAAACGCAAACGCGTTCTTGCGCGTTCGTGGTCCGTCTGCCCATCCGTTCGTTCCTAATCCATCTAACCATCGACCAGCACGCAGAGAGGTGATAATCTACCTGAGGACCGGGCGGGGGTTGGGGGTTCGCGGTTAACAAAACACCTCGGCCTCGGAATGTCGGAACACGCCAGATGGGAAGCGTACAGGTGAAATTATTATTATCTTCGTAACGATGCTCAGTGATTGGAGTGAGCAGCGAGTCCAGTGCAGTGCAGAGCCTCAGCAGACGCTCCAGCAGCCGAGATGCGAGAGGCGGGAGCATTGACTTGATCGTGGATGGTGTGCCGTGGGAGCAGCGACGCATTACCGTTTTCAAGCAGCTCGCAGCAGCCCGTGGATTGGATTCTGCCTCCTTTGCGTCCATACCTGATCGCCGGCTTTGGTCACTTCTCTCTGCCCTTTTGGAGCGCAACATCGCCGGAGACCAGACACAATTTGCATTCCACAATCTTGCAGTCACCGCTGCAATTGCCGGGTAGCCGCCATAACGCGATACTCATTAGCGCAAATCACGAGTCCTTTAGTCCGATTATGTTTTCGTAGCCAAGCGGTCCGGCGTTGGATTACAATATTTACAACCATTGACCAATATTCCCAAGGGAATGGCTCAATAAGCCTCACAGATGAATATTAGGGGCTACATTGTCGGCGACAGCGACCGATTGGTTCCCTTTAAACCGTTTAACGATGCGACCATCGGGACCACGGCACGGCTGGACGCATTAATTAGGCGTTTCATTCAATTAACTATTTACCTAATGCTCCATTTCCAACACCGTGCATCACGCATGCTGTGCCGGGGGGACAATCAAAATCAAATAAAAATCAGCTTATCTCGTTCGGGTCAATTGGACCCGGGAAATGGGGCGGCCAGGAGTTGCGCTTCAACTCCGGTTAACTAACCACCCCGGGATAAACCGGTTGGAACTGTGTTTTCCACCTTTTTCCAGCAGCAACGCTAACTTTCATCCATCTTTCGGTTCTTGCTCTCTTTTTCTGCTCTACATCTCGTCTCGACCTACGGCCATCAAACAGAACTAACCGACGAGAAGGGTCATACAGTTAACACCCTTCAAACTATGCTACGACCGGACACATATTCTCCTACGACCAGCATTCTTGGTCCGATGGACATCAGGGCGCGCACCGCCACTCAAACGGTCGATCAAGCAAATCAATTTCTAAAATATACTGGACTCCAGCCGAGAGGATGGCGTCGCGTGGCTTACGAGCAGGAGGTGAAAATGGATCTGTTCGATGAGGGAGCAGCAGCAGCAGCAGCAGCGACGGCAGAAGAAGATGACGATCGTTAGATGGCGCCCCGTTCAGAATTGACATCGAACATGAATAATCATGAGATCGGGAGGACCCAGCCGCTGCATCGTGGTTACGTCGCTGATGCTGCGCCATTAACCGATCTCACACAACAGCAGCAGCGCATTAATTTAAGCTCCCTACACTCCCAGTGGACCATAAACCACAACCGTTTGAAACCTTCAGAAGCGAAGCACGAGCTGATTGAGAGAAATGAGTGAGCATGTGAATAATTTAAGATTCTATCATCGTCAGATGATTGCGAACAGATTCGCGGCAATACATTAGCAGGAACATTAGCCCGGACGAACGGCATCAAGTTCTACAAAGGCGCTGTTGCTGCACAATACTTCGCCCTCGAAGCAACAGGAGTCGTTCATTGACATCTGGAAATGGGTGAGATGGATGGACTTAGAATCTTGTTTTGCATTGGTAGGCATCAAATTTCACACATTCCTGCGAACTGCGTACGGTTCAGCAGAGGAGTTGTGTACATTCCTTCGATGCAAATATTATGCCCCGAGAATGGCAGCTATAAAACGGAGTTTATAAACGTTAGGATCATGATTATGCAGCAGGCTGGGTGTTTCGATGCTCAAACTTAGGGAGAAATCATTTCTAATCGCAAAATTGATTTGACATGAGAAGCATGTTTTGTGCTATTCCACGATTTAACAGGTCATCATCATCGATATAGGAATTGAAAAACGTCATTTATGGTCGCTTAAACACTTCACTGAATCAACGGCAACCACAAACGAACAAGGACGAACGTATCAAGTGACTTTCTAGAGCAACATCTTCAACGATGCCACATTCAAAAGACTCCCTTGGCGAAGCGACGAACCCTTCTCGTTTCGGTTGATTCGGCGAGGAAATGGAAAGTACGGCATCTTCTCCCGCTTGAGTCTTGAGTAGTCTACCAGATCAAAGGCAGGTCGCGAAGCAGCAGAATGCCAATAGCCCGAGCATCGACCATCACGGTACAAAAGGAATGTTTGCTGTTGGAACAACGGAACGAACCTCGAAACCCGGGGGTAACACCACCATTCAACGGTTCATCACCATCATCATCATCATCATCAAATGATTCGTGCTCGTCGCCAGCAAGCCAGCCAGTCGAAGCCGCTGTCAGTTTGTGGTCTTCATGAGATCTTCGTAAAACCAGTCGAACAAGTAATGCTTGTCCCCCGCGCCCCAACCACCTCCTTGCAGCTTCCGCACGAAGGTAAAAAGAAGCCCGGAGCATCCACGAGCGCCAGAACTCACGAAAAACCAGAATGACCGACTCCGAGGAGGAGGAATCACTGTTTCGGCTGCACGTCAGCAAAAGGGGATCGCTTGACTACGAGATGTCGATGACGTTTGGCGCTGATGATGCTGTAAGTCCAATCCCGGGTTTTGTCTCGCTTTGTTTGTCCGCTGCCAGGCACGAATTAATGTGTAACGTTTCGTGGCGTGGAGTGCGTGTTCCACAGGCCACTCCGTTGTCGCGTTGACCGTTTTAACAATGAAACTACAAGACAAGAATGTGCATATACCCTTTGCTAGTAGCATAATAAGCGCCGGAACGGTGTGCATATTCTGCGAATTTGGGACTTTAAAACAAACATATGATGAAGAAATACTCCTGTAATGAGCCATACTTAACGCGCAAACATTCTCTTTCGTGAAACAGGATTTGCTTCACTTAAAACCTTCTCAAATCAGTTCAAATACGATACGATCGAAGCGTTATTTGAGGGTTTTTGGCTAAAAAACCTTCAATCTGACGGCCAGTTTCAATGGAACTACGGATCGGATCGGTAGCTTAATGCTCCGGAATGCGTACAACCTGTCTGTTTGGGGCATCCGATCCGTTCCGGTGTTCGCAGCACCCACAATTTCCCACCGGATCCACCGGGCCACACATTCAAACAACATTCAGTTCAAGCATTCGAATACATTTACGTGCGGGCCGCTCGCTCGAAACCCAGTCAAAGCCAATCCATCATCGATCATCTCGCGAAACAATCATCCCGACATGTTCGTGTGCTGCTGCTGCTGCTGCTGACGATGATGATGATGAGGTGTGAAAATGAAAAAAAGGTGAGGTTCGTTTCGATCGCCGCTGGCTGTGTCTGTGTCTCACCTATTTAAAGTGGGGCAGCCGTTAAATCGATTCCCGATTTGCTGCTGAATAGCGTTCGAATCGTTTTCCAAACGAATAAAAGACAATCTTGCACGCCCGCGCCACTCGATCGCGTTCGCCATCCTCTGAGATAACGATCCTTCTTCCTGTTGTAAATGGTGGCCGGTTGGTGTGAATGGTAACCAATATTTGTTTAAATCATACAAACGATCGTACGAATCCCCTTCGTTCGAACGTTCCACTGTTCCAGGCCATCGGTGTGGCTAGTGTGCTTGTGCTTGTGGCAGCTTGTGCTCTCTCTCCCTTTCTCGCACTGGTGCCTGCTCTCAACGATCTTGTGGCGAGAATGTAATCGAACAGGAACAGCGAGTCTGCCACGACTACCAGCAAGACTAAGACTAAGAAGCAGGATAAACGTGTTCCGCTAAACGGTATTGACGGGTCTATATGTGGCATCAGCATCCAACAGACGCTGACAAGTCATGTCGAATCAGGTCTCGTTCAA
Organism: Anopheles darlingi; assembly: GCF_943734745.1. Lineage (NCBI taxonomy): Eukaryota > Metazoa > Arthropoda > Insecta > Diptera > Culicidae > Anopheles > Anopheles darlingi. Next base: position 92,309,252 of record NC_064874.1, read on the forward strand.
CAACCAGGTGCGTAAATTCTCTCGAGACCATCCTGACGATGGCTGCAATGTCTGCTGCGATTGCTGATGAGCCGATCCCATACGTTTCCTTACGAGCACTCAAAGAGAATCGCTACTTTATTGGCCAATTTCTTGTTGTTTGATTGGAGTTTAATAGCTTCAAGTAGTAACAACATAAAAACGAGCTAATTGGATTCCGAAATCGATTCTTATGGAACCGATTCTTGTGAAGAGTGCAAAGGTTTTTGTACCAAACGAATGCCTTGGCGTCTTATGGCGCTTGCAAACTGTGCAAGGTGCATCCTGGCGCGTTGACGACGCTGTCAATATCATCTTCATTTATTCGCCTTCCGACAAATCGCAAATCAATAACCATTTGTCATCGAGCAGCGTGCCAGCGTTGGACGAGTTAAACAATTTTCAACATCACCTCGTCGGATCGTCGGATCGTCGCCACCACTTGGGGTGCCAGAGAACAGCGCAACAGCAACCGAAGACAGTAAGGCACCATACATGGGGATATCGTGGCGAACATCACGCACCCCGTGTCCGTGGTGAGGAAATATGATAAACAATCGACCGCAACAGGCACGGTTGGCGCCACAGCTGACGCGTCCGATCGCATATCAATATCGATTAATCGGAACCAGGGATGCTGTTGATGCTGCTGTTCACCGCATGTTGTCTTCCCAGTAGCGTCGGGGATCGAGTGACGCTCGCTCGTCTTTTCTTTTCTTTGCCATTTTTTCCCCCAGAAACCGACCAACCGACCGACTGAACCGTGGCACTTTCCATCCCTCGGTGGAAAAGTAAGTTGTTAGTAGGATGACCACGTAGATTGCGGTTGTTGGAGATGGCATTTTAGTTGGCAAATGCTACCTATAAGGCGCTAGCCAGTTGCATCGTTGCAGAGGAGAAAAATCGAACAAAATCGAAAGCAGACCAACGGTTCCTACGGAGGTCTCATAAATGGGAGTGTGTGCCTCTAACGACATACCAACCAAACGGAACGCGAAAAAGGCACTCCACCTGGTGCTCGTGGCGGAGCGCACGTGATGCATGCTGCACATTCTATGCACACCAACCGTTGCACTTGTCGTTTGTCACTCGTTTTCTCCCCCGTCATGGTGTATCATTAATTTTCCCTCCACTCCCTGTCCCTGGCTAGACCTGACGAACGCCAATCAATAGATGGAATAGACCAGCGTAGGGGGGATGTAGTCACCGGGAGCCGCAGAGACCAAGCGAGAGCGAACCTTCCTGACCGAGAGTCGAGTCAATAAAAATCATGTCAAATTATTGATATTCATCCGACATCTGTGCCGTTGCGCCTCGGATGGATACACCTTCGCCAAAGGACGAAGGGGTTTTCGTAGCCTTTTGAGACCTCACCCTTCCCGGGCCCGGTGGTTTGTGGAATTTCTTTTCAAAACCTCAAGACCGCGGTCACTAACTAATGGTTGCCGTCGGTTCACTTGGCTACCGTGTACGGGGGCTTTTGGCATACTGACATGTATGCCGGTGGTTACGCCGTTCCGCCGTGGACCCGGAACTATGGTCACGTTGATGGATCGGCGTCGAATACATTGTCACCGTGGAGTTGACGAGATGGAAGTAGCCATACATTTTCTCATTAGTCCATCGAGCGACACGATGCTGAATGATAGTGTATGCGGCTGCGTGGCTTGCGCATTCGTTGATCAATCTGAACCAAGGATCACAAATGAGGTCCAACCGTAGTACGCCATGGAGCAATCAGTTCAAATATTCGATGCAGATCGTTTCGCTGGTAACGGATAATAGAGTTGAAGAGTTAGCATAAATAAGCGAGCATTTGGCGAGTTCAAATCATCATTTAGTATCTTATATTTGAATTAGCTTGGCTTTGCGAATGTTTGATCCTGATTCGTCTAACTATTCAGCTTCTCAATGTTTGCCACAACTTTCCACTCGAATATGTGGACGCTTTGCTGGAAAAATGAATAATTTATGGAAGTGAAAAAAAAACATTTAAAATATGCATTATTATCCCCTCCGCACACACACACGTCACTTCCCCTTATCAGCCTTCTTCAACACCGTGGGGTCCATAAAATGCAACTAAAAATGCAACTAGTTCACTGACCAACGACCGTACAGCCCCACACCGAGGCACGGGCTAGTGCAGCGCATGTCAAATGGGCTTTCGGTCTGTAACATATAACACCTCAAAAACATCTATTAGCGCACAGCGCAGCGCATACCGGCGTTCCAGATGAAGGGCGCAAATGCTGGCAGTAACTTATCCGGACCGCTTGATACGCTCGAAGCGTTCCGAGCAACGCCGGGCTCCCTCTTCCGTTTTTTTTTGCGCGTGTGCAAATGAGCGTGGAATATGTTGTGGCTTGTTTTTCCATTCCATATTGCTTGTCGCTTCTGCTTCTACGATGGCGCGATCGCGTTTGTGGCCACACAAGAACAGGTCCGTCCGAAAGGGCTGCAAGAAAGCAAAACATAATATGGAATCGGAAGGCGCCGCCGCCGTCGCCGTCGCCGCAGGCAGATTCTTTCGTGGTCGACGGAAATTAGCATTGACGTCGGGTACGGCTACCATCAGGACAAACACAACCTGCCCACCAACGGCACCATTCTGACGGTGAAGACTTCTGCTCGTTCTGCTGCTGCTGCTGTATAGTGCAACAATCGCGCAAGAGCGCTCGGTGTGCAGTAAGGCGTTTCACTTTTTTGCCATCCTGCCAACGGTGGACGTCGGCAAACACACGTTTCTCTGATGCACTGTGTGTATGTGTCTGTATGTGTTCGGGCACGTTATGACTCGCACTTTCATTCCTCTTGCGCTTGATGAGTGCGGCGTGGCGCCTGCACCCGGCTCTGGACCTGTGCAACCAGGAGACTTAGCCACTTTTGCAGTGGCGCGCCATGTTGGTGATGGCCATGCATGCTTGCGTTCTGGCTACGTCAAGGTCCTGCCACGCTAGAGAGAACGCCGAGCCCCAGGGACGTGCTCAATTGGACACTAAATGGAGGCGAAATGCATGCCCATTATGCTTGCCCCGTGCCATTCCTGTACCACCAGTCCGATTCAGACGGGCAATAATGACTTCCCTGGCCGTGGCCGAGGAAAGCGTAATGCGCCAGGCGCAGTAGCCACATAGATGCATCAAGCGATAGGCAAATGGTGATGGTGATTATGATGGTGACGATCAAGGCCATCATCGTCATCGGGGGCGAGGGTGCGTGGTGCGAGAGAAAGTGCCATTCTCTGCACAAAACAACAACCGCAACCTCCCCCCGCGAGGGCGGAAAAGATTGCTCCGATATGGAAATGATAATTAAGTTGAAGTTTCTCGGGGGGAAAATCAGAATTACCTGATATTACTATTTAATTTTGTGGAAAATGTACAAAGATCCACGACTGAAACGGAAAGCGTTGGCTCCCTCTATTCCTTTTGGTGTTGTTCCTTCTATTGTGCTGATCGGCCGCGCGCTAAACTGCTGACCAATCACACCACTACATTGTGTTCGATCTGCAACAATTTGTTGCAAATTAATAACTTACTCTGCGCGAAGGTACGGCGCATTACATTACCTCTGACGGCAATTACACCGAACCGGTGAGAGTGTCTAGCCTGGCACAGGCACAACAAAAACGTCTCTTAGCCTTTGCCTCCTGCAGTAAGAGCCGGGAATCGGACAGCAGCGGCAGCAGCAGCGTATAATGAAGCACTTTGTTAGCTAACCGCTGCTAGACGATAGCACGGTTTCACTACTGCCGTGTTGCTCTGTCTGCGGCTACGAAAAGTGTCGCTCGCGAAGGGCGCTGCGATACGATCCGAGCGACGGTCAAAATCGTTTAACGCATTCCTGAACCTGTAACGTTAGAACGTGTACGGCAACGTTAGACAGGAAATTGAATTCGAATTGGTGGTTCGCTCTTCGGCCTCTGAAGCACCAGAGGATGGCCTTATACGTCTGAAAGGTCTATCCGAAAAAAAACGCCTCGTAATAAATGAAAATGATGAACTCGCTCCGTTCCGTTGGTGTTCTGATGTCCCACTCGAGACTCGAAGGCGTATAAAATTACGATCCACGCCTTGCCTGCTTTCAGCGGCTCTACGGACAAGTATCTGACAGTAAGAGAGTGAGAGTTAGACCGTGATGCAAGAACGGCGCATCATCCTTGAAATACAAACTTGAATCATCATCACTACGGTGCATACTCTCGGTGACACATGCTCGGGGTCGACGTGAGGCTATTAGCCGGAATTCTTATCCCAGGTTATCAAGTCAGCGTCTTTAGCGCCGCCCAACATCATCATTAAACACGCACGGAACGAAACATCCAACATCCACCTGTTGTACCGCCAGATTCATGTTTATGCGATCAACTACCGCCGGAGTCTCTCGGTTGATTCACGGCGCAACCAACAGAATCTTATCATCGCGCGTGACTTCACCGCCAAGGGAAGGTAGCTAATGAGCAACAACAGCACCTCCATTCCACCTCGCAGCACCGAGCCCTCCACTGCGTTTCCTTCTAATGAGCGCTCCATTCTTGCGGGCTACAAGGCGAACGAACTGCACGAACCCCTTGGCGTCGAGAGGAAGCGCAGCAAATCGTTGAATTTAACGCATGAAAGTGGAAAGCCAGGCTCTCAAGCAGTGGCCAACAGTTGTCTCGGTCTCGGTTACCTTTGGGGCTTCAGTAGCAGTGACACTCCGGTGGCCTCGCGCTAGCCACCAACCAAAGCCGGATGTGCACGCTTTACCACCGATGGGTAATAGCATCACGGCGTAACCTTTCGAGCCGTAATCAGACACATTCAGCAGATGAGAGGAAAGCAGCAGTAGTAGCAGCAGCACCAGCTAGGGAAGCAGATCAAAACAGATTCGTTCTAGGTAAAATACGATGAGACAAATCGAACAGAGAGACAGACAGAGAGAGAGCTAAGAGCCTGTGACTGGCTTCTGTTAATCGGTCGCCAATGGATGGCGATCGAAGGCCATTAGACGAAACGCCTCGCGAGATCAGTCGCGTGACCTTAGAACCAATTGAACGAGGTGTGTCGTCCACCACACACACCATCGAGGAAAAACCACCCGCAACGCCGATTGATTTGACTTTTCTATTTTGGAAAATGGATCACCCCCAAAAACCCACCAACGAATATGCTTAGTCTCGGTTCAGAGGGACCACCCCTAGGGGCGACGAATGAAAACGAGGAGATCATGAATGGAAAATTTGAATCAAAATTCATCAAAAAGGCAAACACAGCACACTAGCACGCTCATTAATCGGTGACCAGCAGCGAACTGGTTTAATTAAGGAACCGAAACTACGGAACTAACGCCACTCATCGCGGAGGACCTCCCTCCTCTCCCTGCCACACACTGATGCAATCCATCACGTCCACCCGGCGGCCATGGGTCCATCGGACGGGCAGTGAAACGTGTTAATTCAGATCGAGGTTGAGGCTGGATTTCGGAATTAATATTTCTTCGCGCAAGAAACAAACAAGCGAAACGAAAGACTTCAACGAAAGAAAGAAACTCGGTACTTTCTCGATTCGTCCGATAACGAAAGGAGCCAAATCGGTGCTCAAATCTGGTACCAACAGCGCCAGCAACGGTCTGCATCTTGTGCGGAAAGAGGGCGAGGCAATGTTGTTAATCAATTCCACTCGTTATCAGCGCTCGATCTCGATCGATAGCGATCGCTCGCCCGTCGATTGCGTGCGAATTTTTTCGTTTCGACTTTATTAGGTTGCGAGAAGTCAATTAACTTCTCAGCATCGGCCGAGGCCGAGGCGTAACGGATTCAACGCAAAAATTGTGCAAAACAATTGGGGCAACACCTAGGGAGTCTAAATCCTGGATCACGCAGAACTGATCTCGATCGACGGTTGCATCCGAAACCCCGGTAGTCGATCCGCTCGATCATTTCTCGTTTCCTTTTTTCCGATAACAGACAAAACCCTGGAATGGTGCGAGCACATGGCGAGGGTTTTCTTGCTAGCTGGTTGCCGCCGATTGCCTTGGCTCTCGCACTCACGCAGCCACACCCGCCACGTCCACCTTAATTATATCAATATCAATTAAAACAACATTCAATTCAGTAGCAGGCACCGGCTGACTGGCGCGATCCATCCTTCGTTCGTTCGTTCGTTCGTTCGTTTATAATAACATTTATTTTCCTACTTCATCTCCTCCGGCACCGGTCCGGGCTTTCCATTTCGATCCATTCGTGCCGTTCCTTCTGCCGTAAGTGCAGCGCGCGCGATCGAATCGATCGAACCGATGCCGAGGTAGAGACTTCCATTTTTCTTTCTGACCACCATGCAAGGGGATGACGAAGGAAGGGGCGGGGGTCGGAAACACATGTAAACGGCTCGTAAGCTCGACCTCCGAGCACAGTGAGTCTGCAGGCTTCTGTGTGAGCATGATGATAGGAGTTCTTCGATCCTCATCATCATCAACATCATCGTCGGAACGGAACGATGCTCGGCAATCGATCGTCCATCGTTTCGTTTTAAGATGGATCGTACGTTCTACACCAGGATGTGATCAACGTTTAGCGCTAGCAAGCAAAGATGCTAGGATTATCGAAATCGGATTCGAATGCTTGAACGTGAATTAGTCGCAGAGATTGATTCGCGATTTCGCGAAAGGCGAATTCGGGTGATTGCGAGGAAGTGAAACCACCTTGGGGGCCCCCCTTTTGCTGTTCTCCGAACGACAGCAAACCATTCCCAAAAGACCAAATCAGATGTCACCTCGAGCACCGCGATCATAATTTGAATTAAAATTCCACGGAAAAAAAGCGAATAAAATTAACTCCTCGTGGAATGCGTGGAACAAAATGGCGCAATTAAACCCAATGGCCGGCCCAAAATGCGTAAGCCATTGCTGCTTTGCGATTGTTCTTTCCTGGACGGCCACTCCGGAACGCCCGGAATTCGGTATCAGCACTTGGCCAATTCTGCGTGGAAACCACAACCGCAACAGCATTATGTATTGCCGTATAATAACGCAGCCCGGACTTGATGATCATTCTCAGCGCGATCAGCACTCATAATGGAAATGGCGTGGCGTCCACGGCGTGTCACCGTACGGGCTAGATATCGGACCTCGTTTTTATCAGGTCGACACTTTATGTGTGTGTGTGACAGGCGACGAGACAGAGAGAGAGAGAGTGAGGAATGGAGAGAAAAATCCCACAAAAATCCTCTGCGAAAATGGCGATCCCCGGACCCAAAAGGGAGGGAACACAATTCTCGAATCGCCACGGTTGGATGAGTTTTTCCCGTGGACACATTCACACCCCACGCCATCATGTCAGCCGAGAATGTAGCCGGTTTCTCCGGTGTACCGGTGTGTCTGTGTGTGTGTATGTCACTCTCCAGCCACAGTGGAACTCGGCAAGCCAGAACTCCCAACGGAAAGACAATGAACCGAGCAGCAGCAGCAGCAGGGTCGAGGTTCACACACTCCACAATCAGATTTCTGCTTCCTGCCTCTCTACCGGGCAGCTACCTCGTCGCGTCGTTCTGCGTCGACGTCCCGCACCTGATGGGACGCCTCCATCAGGCGAGCGAACGAACGAGTTCGGGGTGGTCCCGGACACGGTATTACGGAATTCCTTCGCCACCACTCCATGAAAGGTTTCGCATCGACGTCGCTGGAACGGCCCCCGGTGGCCCCCGGTGGCATCCACAAACACACACACACACAGACGTGCGCGCGCGACCACAATATCCGGACCAGAGGCCCACAATGATCATGACATTACTGGTTACTGCGGTGACGGAAGTGCCTGGGAGTCGCCACCGCCACCACCACCACCAGCGGCTCCACCATTTTTACGATCATTTCTCTCGATAAAACTCGGAGAACGAGGCGGCGATGCTCAAACCTGCCGAGCGAGCTGTTAATGCGCTCCAGGTCCCCCGCCCCGGAGGTAGACCGCGGAAGTGTAATTAACTCGATCGAATCGAAGTGAATCCTCCGCTCCGATCGGAACCTCGTGGCCGCATCGGATCAATCAAAAACGGGACGGGAATGGGCATGCTCATAGGCATGTTTGGATATCGCGGGAATGGTCCACGGTTCCACCTACTAACCTAGAGCTCGGACTATCCGTGGCAACCCACTCGATCCCGGCTTTGATCTTTCGCCGACCTCCCGCCGACCCTCAATGATGGACGACCTCCCGAATCTCGGTGGCGGCGGCGGCGGCGGCGGCACGGATCACTCCCTCTTTTCCCTTCCTTTTTTTGGTTTAATTGAAAAATCATTAACCGCAGACCGCGCACCGCCGGTTGGATGGCCAAACCGAGAGAAACAGAGAGAGAAATTATGAAAAACCACAATTTCCGAGCTGATGCCGCGGCGTTACGGTGGGCCTTCACTCCGATGGCCCTCATTTTGATTGTTGCCCCTTTTGTGATCCCGGCGTAAGCGGTAATCGAGCTCGATAGTGGCGGCGGTCAGCTTGCTGGAATGAAAACGAAATTTCATTCATAAAAGTCGCCAACGGGACGACATGTGTGACGACATGGGGGAAGGTGCCTCCACGCAATCGATCGCCATGTGTTACTGTGAGAACCATCCGTGGGTATCGAACTCAGCAGATCAACCTTTAGCTGCTGCTGTGGTGCTCAAAATCATTTCGTCTTATGTTATGGATTTTGATAATATGCCTTTCTATTATCTAGGGAATTAAATAGAAGTAAGCTTACTTTAGAAAATGGCGCCTAACACTCAGGGAGAGCCAAGAGACCTCACTAAGCCACACTGGCGATGGTGTGCGTGAAACAGAGGATTACATTTTTAATTTAATTTTTCCTCCATTTTGCTTGCCAAGAGGGGTAATGACGAGAGCTGAGGCAGCAGCAGACGAGCAGCAACAGTAGTAGTTCCAGCCGCATAACTTAGCGAACCCCAGCACCGCAGCTCCAGAAGAACTCGCTTGGACCCCGTTGGCGTTGTGCACGAGTCGGTGTGCACCGATCCCTGCGGTCTGTTGGTGCCCGAGGGGAGCCTAGGGCGCGACGTGAAATCTGCCAACCGGAACGGAAGCAACGACGCGGCACCAAAAAATACATATCCGTCGCCGGCAGCCCCTCGTGCCGTTGTGTGCCGACAGCGCATTCACCGTCGTCGTCGTCGTCGTCGTCGCCGCCGTTGCGTCGTTCGTTCATTCGTTCGGTTTGGTTCAAGGTTTTTCCTGTAGCGTGCAGAGGTAGGCAGAGGGAACTGCAGGTGCGGAGTGAAATGCCCGCCCCGGGGAGCGAGTTACCACGAGTAAAGAGCGCAGAGATTGGCATCACAACCTGTCGCAGCCCTTTTTGTGCGCAAGGGGTTTGAGTGTTCGTCGAGGTGCCTGTAAATCTCTGTAAACAACGGTGAATCCGGGAACGATCGAAGTGTGCCTCGAGTTCCTGTTGCTAACATTTCCACTGCTTACTTTAACCAAATCGACTGCCAAATTATCAACTTGACGCCCGTTATCGACGTACCCTTGGGTGTTGGATAGCAGACAGTTCCGCAGCGCCACGAGAAGTGCGTGTTAGCTCAACATCAATTAAAATGCCTTCAAACGTCACCTTCACCCCCCCAAACCAAAGCGATACATTTGCGGGGGCTGGACCCACACCACTCGTCAATGGCCCTCGGCAGTTGTTGGAGGATCATTAATTGGCGCCGCTCTATGATTAGCGATTTTTATCAATCCACCAGCCAACCCTCTCTAGCCATTTTGGATCGTGGTGGGAACGCTAGCCTAGCTAGCGGACCGCTTTATTGATTTATTCTGGACCAAGTCCACCGCTGCCAGGCTCCGACTTCCGACACGGGAGCGCCACCTCAACGGCGATGCGTTATCGCCCGGTGGCGGCGGTGTTGGTTGGTGCCTCCAGTCAACCGTAAAACGGTCTGCCTGCGCCTCGGCCCCGAGCCTGGACATGAAATTGCTTCCGAGGCAAAAACGCAGCAAGATTAATGGTCAGCCCGCGGTTAGCGCCGTCGCGACGTGGCTACTGCCACGCAAAAGGCTGGCCGGACTTTTGAGGCCCGACTCCTTCCTCTTCTCCTCGGTCTCGCTCGCTAACCAGTCAACCGTGTGGGTGCGTGCGTACGCTGCGTATGTGTG
>NC_064874.1:92326901-92329401 GCF_943734745.1 Anopheles darlingi
GCGGCAAGCCCTAGCCTGGCCCAGACCAGTGATGGCAACTACAAGTTCACTACAAATCAGCTTCCGGATTTTTCGGTGATGCCAACACTTGCCAACGGACAGATCGGTTTCGTCGCCTACAGCGGTTACGTGCACCTGAACGGTGTCTACAACGGTGTCGGAGGACAGTCGCATCGTGCCCGTGTGCGTAACTACGGTAACATCCAGCTGGCCGATTGCGCCCAGGCGAATGTCTGCACTTATCAATTGGACATGCGGGCAGGGAAGTTTGTGACTGTTAGCGAAAACCAAGGCTATCGGTTAGTGCACGAGGTGTACCCTCATCGGTACTACGATACGGTGTTAGTGAATCGTGTGCGACTGCAACGTTTGAGCTCACAGGCCCTGATTCAAATACGCCTCGTGCAAAACCCTGGCTTGGACAGTCAGGATTTCTTCATGGAGCCCAGGACTTCGTTCATTATGTCTAATACTCAGTACTACCAGGAGTGTGGCCGTACAGTGCAAATGGAACATCCCACGGTCCAGTCGTTCGGTCACAACGTGTGCGTTACGTTCCAGTCAGTGCCGGATCAGCTGCAAATCACACCTGACGTCATGGCGCAAGAGTTCTTAATCTACACCGTGTTCAGTACAACAGCGGACGAGGGAATGGATCAGATTGCGATCCTGCAGAGGCTGACTGATGCAGAAGAAAACCGATTACATATGACCGAGATGGACAAGCTGTGGGAACGCTACGGTATCACCGTGGAGGGTAACCAAGAGCTGGATCGTGTAGTGAAAGCCAGTGCCTTCTATCTATTTAGTTCACTACCAGCTCACAATGTTGCATTAGGCGTGGATAAATACCCCTTCTATGGGCTAGCTCCGGCTGGACTGGGCCGCGGAGGTGAAGTTGAACGGGAATACCAAGGACACAGCTTTTGGGACACCGAAATCTGGATGTATCCCTCAATCTTGCTGTTGGATCCAATCAATGCCCTGAAAGTGTTGCGTTATCGCGATGTTGTATCCAGTGGAGCACGTGCTAATGCTGCCAAGAACGGTTTCCAAGGATTCCAGTTCCCGTGGGAATCGGCCTTCACCGGTACGGAAGTGACGCCCGACTGTTGTCCAGAGGTTGTAAACTATCAACATCACATTACGGCCGACATCGCGTTCGCTTATCGGCAGTACTTTTATGCTACGGGAGATATGAGTTGGTTCCGAGACGATGCGTGTGTAATGGCACTGGAAACGGCACGGTTTTGGCGCAGTCGTGTTCAATACAACAACGCCACGGATCTGTTCGACATTCGCAATGCGATGGGCCCTGATGAGGATCATCCAGATGTGACCAACAATGCATTTACGAACATAATGGCAGCACACAATTTGTTCTTTGGTGAATTTGCTAGCTGCTACTGCCAACAGCTCTCACCGGCAAAGGAAGAAGGCAAGGAGTTCCTGAAGATTGGTCGAGGACTAACGTTGCTGTACGATGCGCAAGGAGACTTCCATCCTCAATTCGATGGTTACCAATCGGGTACACCCATTAAGCAGGCGGACACGGTCCTATTGATCTATCCCCTGCAACACCCAATGAATGTGTAAGTTGCGAATCCCCTTTTCTGTGACCAAGGACCGGAATTTACGTGTTCTCCTCTTCTTTCTTTAGCTCAACGAAGATTAACAATTTGCGAAAATACTCGCAAGTTACACGGGAAAATGGTCCCGCCATGACCTGGGCCATCCATACAATTGGCCACCTGGAATTGAACGAGACGGCTGAGGCAACAGCCATGTTTCAGAAGAGCTACCAACAATATCTACGCGCTCCGTTCAACGTGTGGAGCGAGAACGGCAACAACGAACCTGGCGCCGGCAACTTTATCACCGGAGCTGGCGGATTCCTGCAAGCCATCATCAACGGCTACGCGGGAGTACGACTCCATCAGGACCGTATGGTCATTAGCAACTCCCGGCTGCTCCCAGGATCTCGCTCGCTTCATTTGCCAACGATCGAGTATCAACAGGTCCAATTTTCGTTGACCGTACAATCGAACCTTTTCGTTATCAAGTTCAAAACGGCGGGACGCTCTGGCTTGCAACTGACGGTCAACAGCAAGGATGAGCAGATTTGCAAGGATTGTGAATGTAAGTGGAGCACACGTTTTATGAGTGGGAAGTGGGTCAAATGTTCATGATTTCTATTGTTCTGTTAGATTCTGGGTCGGAAGCTATCATTCGCCTAACAACGACTCCGGAGGCCAACGGATGCAAGTTGCGCCCAACAACGCTGAATATTCGGGTTGCAGACCAAAGCGACTCGGCCACTACAAACTCGCTAGCATTTGTTACACTAATCGTTACCTTCTTGCTAAGCAGATTGTTCTAGTTTGGTTTAATTTAATTTGAGTGCAACTGAAGCATTTACAAATAAAATCTTTGGACAATATAATCTTATGTTAAGCTTTCATTCGCGTGTATTTTATGTTTTTAAAGTTATTTTTTTGTT
>NC_064874.1:92336901-92339401 GCF_943734745.1 Anopheles darlingi
GAATTTGTTTTGAAAATCAATTGAATGCTGCTGCTGGTCACCACGCCACGCGTGCCATACCATTTTCATTTTGACATTAAAGATTCAATCGTTTCAAAGGGCAGATTGCCTTGTTGCCCGAAATCTATAATAATCTCATAATGGCCAATGAGGGCTTTTTGTCCCGGGGATTTTGTGTGGGAAAACAGGAAAAGCGACCCAACACGAGCCAATAGTTGACAATGAACATACGATAATGTTCGTCGCACCTCAGCTAGTTAAATACACGATTTACTTGTGCCACAGGATCAAATAAAAGCTCAAGTGGAGTTGCCCTTCCCGTAACTAATAAACTAAATGTAAATGCTGTGTAGTAGGAGAAGATGAATTGCATTCACCATATTGCTACCCATCCGTGAGGATACAACGTGCGAGTCCTAGCGTTGACACTAGATGAGAAAAGCATGTTCTTGCAACTCATCAAACGAACCTTGCACCGGAAGCATCGTGCTCAATGAAATGAAATGAAATTGAGGAGGGACACACTAAGCGACGAAACAGAAAAGAACAGCGAGCTTATGGACGAAACGAAACACACAACGAAAGCACACAGAATTGCTTTAAGCTATCGTAATGCCGAACGAAAGATGACGTTGACATGCAGAGGTAGCACAGATGAGATATCGACACCAAGTCATTCGACAACTGTAATTCGAAACATTGAAGAAGCAACGTAGAACGGAAAAAAGAAATGGATGAAAGTGCAACGGAATGATGCCACTAGAGTGTGTCTCTCCGTCGTGAATGCGGAACAACTGCGGAACAGATTTGGTAAAACTCCTCATCTCACCTGTAACCCGGCCAGTAGATGCTGAAAGTGAGGCATCGGCATCGTGCGCGTACCGGAGCTGGCCGCCGCCGAAGCGTCTGACGCAACCGTACTACCAGAAACGGTCATTTGCGAGTGGGACCTCAGTGGCTCCTGGGTCAGTTGTGTGACACAATATGGACATTACGGGGGACGTTTTATTGGAGCAAGATTGGGGTGCGAATGTATTTTTTTTTTGGTTCGAGCGTTGATGTTGGGGTTATGGTAATACGGAAGTCAGCAGCATATTGCAATAGGAAGATTGATGGAAAGAGAAATGCGCAGAAAGATAAATAGAGAAAGAGAGAGAGAGAGAGAGAGAGAGAGAGAGAGAGAGAGAGAGAGAAAGAGAAAGATCGTGGTTAGGAGCTTATCTAGCCTGAGGTAAGGACCAGGATAAGATAGTTTAGTTGCTACAAAATGTCGAATGCGCTTCGCCTAGCGGCCATTGGAAGTCGCGAATGTTAGCATTCTGTGAGTTGAGCGAAGATAACACCGGACCGACGGGCTTCACGACCGACTTACCTCATCGTCGGATCCATCGGGCTCGCTGAGCGTCGGATCCTGTTGCTTTCGTTGTCGGTTTCTCCCCCGATTTCGATCCCTGTTCCTTTGAGCACTGAAGAAGCAGGATAAGCATAGCATTAGTTACTTTCCATTAGCGTTAATGAGCACAGATGCAGCATCCAGCATTACCTCTTGTCATCTTCGTTCCCATTCGCCATCGCGTATGAATTCGCCCTCAGTGCATTGAGGTCAGCTCCTTCCCGGTGGCGTTCATGTTCCTCGGCCTGTGCCTCATTACCGGGCTTCGGTTTGACACCCAACTTCAAATCGGCATGACTGAGACCGGCATGGCAGGTGTAGGTACCCGCCTCCCGGAACGTCACGTCCAATATACGGAGCGCACCCTTCTTCGACATCTTAATCTTCTTCGTCTTCAGCAGTGGATGCTGATCCTTTGACCAACGGATCTTCGTGCGATTGAAGCGCTTCACCGGACACTTGATCTTGACCTGCGTACCGTAGAATACGGTCGCTGCGCCACCAATCTTCAGAGTGATCTTGTTCTTCTTCGGATCGTGCTGGATGAAGGTCGAGTTGGTGACGGCAATCGGTGGCCGCTGGTCTTCCGGTGCGCACGCTTTCGTATTGCACGGCTTCTTGTCCGGTGGTTTGCTGCTCGGACACATCGAAGGAGGCCGTTCTACCTTGTGCTCCTGAGCCATGATCTGTTTACACTCGACGCGCCGTTCCTTGAAGCCACCACCACACGATCTGCGGAAAAGAAACGTTGGTATAACATGTCGTCGATTGAGGGACCAGTTGAAGTCCTCCCCGACTTACTTGGAACATTTGCTCCACTCGGAGGTTTCCCAGCGCACCGGACAGTCGATGATGTTGCAATACTGACGATCGGGTTGCGGTTTCGTTGTGCACATGCTGTTCGGTACGATCATCGTGTTCTCACCACCGCGCGTTACTTCGTGGATGCAGGTCACCTCTCGTGTCTGTATGCCAAAGCCGCAACTCTTGGAGCAGGGTGTAAATTCCGAGTAATTCCACCGAGGTGGACAAGGGATGTCGTTGCACGTCCGGATTCGAGCCTCCGGTTTGGTTTCCGGTGAACAAAGGAACGGTGACACAATCTTG
>NC_064874.1:92346901-92374401 GCF_943734745.1 Anopheles darlingi
CTGGCACTGCGCGTCGGCGGCGTGTTATTTTCCAAGCGACAGCTTTCCACCGGGTGCTTCACCGGTGCTTCGGGCATGCCATTTCCTTCCTGAGATTCTACGAAGTGCGTCTAATAGTCCCGCAGTTGTCGTCGGACGATTTGGGAAAATGTGAATTCCGAGGAAACAAATATTCCCTGGAAGCTGTCGAGCAATTCTCTTTAACATCCATTTGCTCGATAAAACAAGGGCGATATGTTGGTTCCGTGGATTTTTTGAACTCGATTACGATAGACGAGTAGGAGTTGCGTTGCGAATGTAAAGATCTTTGTATCTTTGGTCATAACCGTCATCGAGAAAGAGTTGTATGAATTTGTAATCCGAAATACTAAGCCAGTAATACGCTGGTGATGGCCGAGTGGTCCTTTGAATTCGAAGTGGACGGCAGGAAAGATTTTTTTTCCGGCGAAAGCCGTACCGACCTACGTCACCGGAAACGGTCATCATCGTTATCTTGAGCAGCGGCAGCAACAGCAGCACGTAACGATTTCGCCTGTCGACTGATACTTACCACCACCGCAGGTAACGGAGCAGAGTGACATCGGTGCTATCTCCCACTGGTAGAGTGGCTGCGTGCAGGACGTCCCATCGCCACCGCATACACCACACACGTCGATCTTCTTGGTCGATCCAATCTTCAGGTCACAGCCGACGCGCTGCAAGTAAAGCATAAGCATCAGCGAGCACCAGTGAGTTGGGGGACAGGAAATGCGAGCCGGCGCTCGAAGACAATCAGGTTCATGCGTGAAGCGCGCGGTATGTAAGTCGAAGGGAAATGGAAAGACACCCCAGGCCCTTACATCTAACGAGACCGAAATGAAGACAGTAGCAATAGCAGCAGCATCGACAGTAGAAGATTCAGCGACAGAGAAAGAAGCGAGAATGGGAGAAGGACAGTCGATGAAAAATTCATGTCCTCCCGGAAGTCTTGTCCCCCACCTTCTCGTAGGAAAAGATGTTGCCATTCGGTGGCGCGCTTACTCGGAGGTATTCCGATAGCGGCAACACACTGCATCGCGCCGGAAGTGGGGCTTGATGATTATTGGAGGAAACACTTAGTGCCCTGGGAGAGATGCAGAGGAAGAACTTACTGGTGCCCACCTTCAGGCCACGAAGTCGAGGCTCACTCTCTAGCTCTAGGTGAAGAGAAATGCCGACAGGAACGTTGCGGCGTCGACTCGAAATTGGCAAAAGTCTGTCACTTTCTGACAAGAAGGAATCGGCCAAGGTGTCAGCTAGCGGTCTTCTTTTTGTTATTCACTGACGGGACTCTTGGCCGTTTCTTTCTGTTTCGTCCTTGTAGCGAACGACTTGTCCGGATAAGGGCTACTGACACTACTTGGGTTGGGCAGCTGATAGAGACAGTGGTTGCTACATGGTACGGAAACACATCCCACGTCTTTCACCGTCCAAACCGGTGGCATGTGGTGGCATCGTGCATTAGAGAGATTTCTAGGACCCTTCACCGGCGCAGAGAGAACCGACGATGGCTCGAAGGTACGAAGTGCAGCAACCGTGCAACCGAAGAATGAAACCATCGAAGATGGCGGCAATGGCTTTATCGGAGGTTGAACGCCGTTGCTACGACCACGAAGGAGGCGAAATCTGGAAGCCACGGCCCTGTCGAGACGGTCGGTGATGGCTAATGCAAAGGTAGAAAAGTGGATTTACATGCTCCTAACGGGGAAACATCAATCAATGCAGATGAAACTCATGAAAGTTTGCGAGCTCTCAATGCTCGCCTCATCTTGCCGTGTCTTGGTTGACAGACGGTACCGAGGATTCCGCGGATCGGTAGATGACAGCTTCTCGCAGACTTCTGGCTGCCCTCAGCTCAAAGGTCATGTAAAATTTTCACAAAGTAATGCAAAAGTAAACCATATAATGCATAAATACATTCATGAATCTGATCTCTATTCAAAAGGAATTTTTCTTACGCTATAAAGCGAAGCAGCTTCAGTCTGCTATTGATTTAACTTTTCGAAATTTTGTAAAAACTCTCCGAAACCAGACACGCTTTGTTAGGCATCTTAAGGGTATGGGGGTAGGTTCAAGTCTTCTATTGTAACACGTTTTTACTTTATTTTTTCACACAAAAAATGAGAACGCCACTAACTTATCCCGCAGGGAAAGGCTAAATATTTGAATAGCGCACTGTATCCGAGCACGGCCCAATTGAATTTAATGCTTAATGATTTAAGTTGGTTTACGCTACCCGAGCAGAAACTTTCAACAAAAGCGTTAGTGGGTTCTACCGTTGGGTACCATTTGCGAGTGAGGAACCGATCCGATCGGCGCTGAGGTGGACCTTTTTTTGTTTAACCTTTAACTTTTCCTCCTTTTCGAGCCCCACGGTAAGGTGGTTTTTCGGAGACCTTTCAGGCAAAAAAGTTGGTCCTATTGATGGAACTGTGGGATTTTTCACCGGATCCGTGAACCGTGTGCGATATCCTTTTTATGGTTGTGGAGAGGTCAATGAAGCATAAGAATTGATTACGGTAAGAGGCCACTTGCCACCACTACACGTGCGACGGTAGTAGTGGCTTAGTTGATCGGATCATTGACCTTGGATGTAGAACCGTATCATCTTGTTCCGTTCTTTTCGAAAATTTTCCAAAATCGCTTAGCAACATACCAAAAATTCGGATCTCAGACCAATCGTTGATGCTTCAATATCAGTCAACCGATGAATGATTAAAATGATAATCAAAACCCCCTAGCCAAAATCTTATCCTTCATTTGCTATATTGCTTGTTTCCTGATTCCTGTTTTGAACCGAATTGTGGTAATTATGCTGATGCTCCCTTTGTTTGACTGTTCTTACGTTCAATACCGCGGCTTGAGTAGCACCTTTTCGATTTTCGCCTGATTTTCGTTTTCCTCCGTCCAGACAAAGACAACCACTGGCCAGCAGAAGAGGATGGCAAACTAACTCAATCACGACAGGATAGCGTGCGGCCAGACCAGAGCGGAAGAAATAATCGAAATCAATGCCTTAATTCAATTTTGTCCGACGTGAGCACCAAGGTGCTCTTCGGTCCAATCGACGGCTCGGAAGTGTTTCTTAAATATTCATAGCAGAGCGAACAAGAGATAACCGTCACTTTTTCGCTTTTCCTCTCGTCCGATTTCCGGCTGATTGTGTAAATGAGCATGTCCTGTGAGGTGAAGATCCTAGGTGGGATAATGTTGTCTTTGAGTGGAGCACCGTAAAATACAGTTGACTGTTTCTTATTTGGCTTATAATCTGAAGTTACATTTTCAGCTTTACTGGAAATGGATTTAATGAAAGTAAACTCTTCACTTCGCTTAAAACGAATTCAGTGTTTGATGAATATGCTTTTAGCTAAACTCAGAACCACAAACGCTTGCAGGTAGAGGTTTGTGTGTTGCTTAAAATAATTACCAACACATTTTCTCAGAAAGCAAGATATCTTCGTCGAGTAACACATATTCAGAAACAAATTTCTTTGAAAAAAAAATATGCGTGAAATGTGCTTCAAGGCGCTTGGCTGATGGTAAAAAGTTTGAAAAGTCGTCAAGTACATCTTTGGACGGAATTTTGACGGAAATGTATCGAGCTATCTGGCCCGCAGGTTTGAGTATTACTCTTCTTATCAAATAAGCAGTTCCTTCCGAGGAAGACGCGCGATAACTTTTAGATCTCCGGTGAAATGCTCAAACATCAAAGACAGTGGAGACCAGTATCATTACCAGCGTGAGCTTTACGGATCTTGAGAAGATCGCTGAATCCCAGTCTTCATCAGTTCATTTGCCTCAAGAAGGAATGGTAAATGATTGATTAAATAGAGTACACGTGGCGAGAGTTAAAGGCCTTCCATCATTTTTCGTTAAAAGCTGAAGGAAGCTTTCTTATTTTCCGATTCTATCTTTTGAAATATTTGTGTTGCTCTCAAATTTACCATTCAAGATGTTTTTCCCAGATTTTGAATTTAAAATATAGAAAGGATTCCTTTTAGCCCTTCCCGATACGACCCTCTTGCCCTGGTCCTAGCAGCAGAGGATCGACTATTTCTTCCATTAAATATTTAGTAAACAAGTTTTCCAATTTGGTGGAAAACAAAACACTAGCCAAAGGCCGTTTCCCGCGGCTGTTCAATCGTGGGGTTTTTCGCAGATTTAGTTGTTTTGACGGGTGACCGCGTTAACGGCTTTCACCTTCCCCCGCAAACAACATCTTTCCGCGAACGAAAACAAACAAAACCCTCACTTTAGGAGACTCGTAGAAGCCTTCGTGAGGAAGTCTTTCACTTTATTTCGATTACAATAATACCGAATGCTAGACTAATCAGAGACGTCGTGTTGGACAAGCGGTGCAGGTGTTGTGGTGGGCACCGTCAACCTTGGGATGCTTTTGCGTCCCTTATCTAAGCCTTGCTACAGGCTCAACTCTAACAAATCGTTCAATTAAAGCCATCCAATAAAATCACACACACACAAACGCACAGAACGCGAGAGCACCACCGGGGGCAAAGCAAAACGGTACCATAATTATCATAAATCATTTCGATGTATTTATGCTACATTTGTTTTTTCGCCATGCTGTGGTCCTGGTCCCGGGGCGCGATATCGCCAAGCGGTGGTTTCATCTGATGGTTTAATTCGAACGGACCGTCGCCGTCGCAAACCACGCATTAGGTCGTATGCTACGCCACGCAATTCTACTAATTTGTGCGTCATTAAAAAACTCGAATACCAATTGCCACGTTGGAAAGCATGAGCATGGAATGGAGCCGGGAGTCTAGAAAGGGGTCTCCGCAGGCACTCCCTGTTGAAGGTCTCGCTCCTTTGGAGTTCAAGCCGCTTGGTGCGTTATTGAATGGTCCTAGTCCTTTTAAATAACAGTCATTGTATTAATAATTCATCGAGACGTTTTATTAGCAGCATAATGCTACACAGCGAACACGAATCCATTTGCCTGTGTCGTCGGTCGCTCGGTGGCCCTTGGCATAGGCCGCCATCGCCATCGTACGTTTGGTGTTTTTGCTGCGAGAATTCAAGAAGCATCCTGGCTGTCGGTCCGGAGGGTCATCGAGCCATCGTCTTTGGGTGCGAGAAGTGAGCGAATCGATCAATCATCGGGACGGGTAGCCATTTGTTTTGGGACGCATATTCGATCAGGCAGACTCGACGTCCATCCACCCGCCCCTCCCGCCCGCCCAGCACCTCAATAACAATCATGTAATCATAGACCAACGAGCCCTTACGTCCTCTTCGGCGCGGAAGGGGCCTGTAAGCAGACTCCTTCGTCCTAGCGAGCTAGCGACGTATTTGGTTCAGTCCTTGCCTCGGTCCTTGGTCCTCGAAGACCGGAGCCCGGGCCAACACTTGAGCCGAGGCTACCCACTTGATCCTGGAGCTGATAATGGACAATCTGTTTCGCCATGACCGTCGTCCGAGCTTAGGTCAGCATCCGGGACGGCAGAACAATGAGGACAAACGGAGCTTCCGAATGGCGAATGGTGGCCACCACGGACACGGTATTGGGTTTTATGGGATTGACCTTTTTTTTTGCCCCGGGACCCGGGCCGGTCTAATCGTTTAATGATTCAATCTCCTCCCTGCAATCTCCGGTAGCCAGCGTCTCACGCCCCGTTACATGACGTCGCAGTGCAATTGGGTTATGGTGTGCGGACCGAAGACGACAGCAGAAGTGGAATTGGCCATCCGGTGGAACCAGTAGTAGCAGCAGCATCCGGCCTCCGCCTAGTAATCATATATATATTCAAATGAAACGCAAGAAAATCTCGTTTTCTATGCGACACGCGCTCTTGGGGGCCAGTTTTGCGACCTAGTGTGTGACCTTTTGTGCCCACTGCGTGACGTGCCGCCATGGGGTTGCCACAGGGTACAGATCAAATTTGCCAAGACCTTGTTCGACCTCCGTACGACGACGACGACGACGATGATGGTGATGATGATAATGAGGAGCGTGGCTATTTCGCTCGAAGCGAAACTCTGTTGTCTAGCTAGACGTGAGCTCGGGCTAGGGAAAGCATGTATTTCCCCCCTCCGTTCCTCTAGGATCCCTCTAGGAGAACTCCGGTTAAAAGCTTAAAGTAATCCAAAGGAATAAAGGCAATCGAGGAGGGTGGTAGTGATCTCGCGAGACCAATCACCTATCGGGGGACGGGGAGAGGAGGCCTCAAACCATTATTCGGCTGTTAGTGCTCTCGGGTGTAATAAATTATGAGCAAATTAAATTTCCCCCTAAATTATCATCTTATTTCAGCCTAATTCGAGGCGTCCATTCGATCCCATCCGAACATCCACCATCACCTTGCGGGGCCAACCATCGGATCTCAAAGCTCAAAAGGTCCATCCACAGAGCATCCAATGGCCTGGCTGGTTGGTTTGGGTTGGAGAAGTAGCACTATTAAGGAAGCGTTCCCGCAAGGCCGTCCGAAACAGCTACAGGATGCCTCGGGGGTTATCCTAGGGTTATCTGCGCCTCACTAAAATTATTATCGTCCTGGCGAGCACGAGCGAGAGAGCCGTTTCACTTTCGAACTCGCAAAACCTTCCCTGACCGTTCGCACCATCGTCGGGCAGTTCACGCTCCTTCGCCTCACGGAACTTCAATCGAAGCGGATAGGAGTTTTGGGGCTGCGCATCACTGCGCTTCATCGTCACTGTTGGAGAAATAGATTTTATCCTTCCCACCAATGCCACCCACCCTGGTGCCAGTTACGCCCAGCGGTACATCCGGCCGCTCGATGCCGAACTGCAAGCAACGGCCGGCGGTCCGCCATCTTGGGTCAAATAAAATGTGAGAAAAAATAGTGTTTAGTGCGTTATCCACAAAAAGGGCGCCGGGTTTTTGTTTATTTTTATATTCCCAACTTCCTCTCCGTTACCCCGTTACGCCCACCCTTTCCGGCCTAATTCTTGGTCTTGTTTCCAATATTTCATGGTGGTAATAGTATGGTGCTGGTTGTGGACTGTTTTGTGAAGCGCAAAAAGCGCCCTCTTCGATCGTAGGCATGGGTATGTGGTCAGGGCACTAACAAATAAAAATGAAACAACGTTCGAGGGAATGAGGAGCACAACAATAGGAAGAAGAGCAAAAGAATATGCTACATAGCAACGCAATCCTCGTAACATATTCAGTGCCGGGACGTAAAGTCCCGTCCATATTTTATGCCCTCGCATATTTGCATCATACATGGGGGCATTCACCGCAAGGGGTACCGCACCGATTGCCCGACAGGGCATCATGCAGAGTAGGCTGCGCTGCGCTATGCCAACTATGATTTGATGTAGTACCCTTGGGGGATCCGGTTCCATAGTAGTTGGTTGTCCTCGCATATTGCACCAAAAAGGCCGATGGTGGCCGAAGAGTTTGACAGGTTAGAAGGAATTGACTGTCCATGTAATTACGGGTGTGCTCGTGTGCGTAAAAAGGCGGACACAAAATAGATGAACCCCCGGGATGCACACACACATCATCGGACATGCATAGGCTCGGTGGAACACGTTTATGAATTCTAGCCAAAAATGCCAGAGCGGTGGGCATTTTTGAAAGCATTTTTGAATTGAATATCCGAACATGGTCCGCAGCCCGAAGCAACCAACATTCTCGATGTTGGCAGTTCGACGAATTCTGTAAATTGAAATACGTGAAATGGCATCCGTTTCAGCGCTGGTATGTTAATGCAGTACGGTTTGGAGTACGGTTTCGGTAGTCAAAAGGTTAGTTTCCACTCAATTTAATTTTGGGCAGAAATGTGATTGATGTATTGTAAAAAGCTCGTTCAAGTAGTAACACCACAGGAAAGGACCTCCAAGGTTCGAGCATAAATTAATGGCAATCCAACACTCCCCAACCTTGATCTCGAATGCCTCGCACCGAAATATCGCTTTTCTGATGAAGTCAATTAGCAGTTCGGTGAACAACCCGAGCACAGAAGCTGTGCTGTAGTTAAGACTGGCACACACCAACACATACACACACACCGTGCATCCATTCCCTGGCTGCGTCCATTTCAATTTGATTTAATTGGGTCATGGAACGACGACGATTTGCCGGAGACTCTGGAGTTTGACTTTTACACTTACCGCCACCTCACCGGTCGTGGCGGAACGGAAGGCGAAGCCTCGTCCAGGTTCAAGATACTCGCCTCAGTTCTCGTGTGGAGTAGTTTTTGCAACCGAGACCCGCCGTCGTTCTTGCCTGCTTCTGTAGCTGGAAAAGCTTATGGTAGTAAGGGTTGTATGGCCGATGTATGGGTTGTGGGTTGGTTGGTGATCTACCACACGACCCTCTTGGCAATGGGAATGTCTGCAGGGAAACCTGCTGTTGCCTGCCCGTTGGCACAATGTGTCAAGCTGCTGTTGCTGGTGACCCAGAGGGAACGGAACCACACCACCGCAACGCCATCTGTTCCGGGTTTTGCATAAATATGTTCCCCGTTACGGGTGTCGGCACCGGTTGGGGATGTTGCTTTCGGTAAATAATTCTTTAGAAAACGAACGGAAGCAGCAGTGTGTGCCTGTAGGTGTGTGTCTGTGTGGCTCTCTGGGCATGGTGTATCGAATGCCGACTACAAAACCAACGAGATGACAGGACCTGCTTTCAACGACCAGCTTCTTCTCGCATAGGTTGGTCCTTGTCCCTCGATCCAGGTGTTGATTTAAAGCGTTTATTTCCATTCTCGATACAGCATACACACACACACACACACACACACACACACACACACACACGCGCACAGGTGTCTCCACTGTTGCGACGTGATAGTGTCAGAATACAAGGAAACGAAAGAAACGTTCCCTTTCATGTGGTCGACCATCGGGGAAGGATACTCACTTACTGGGATTGAGCGCCGGGTTGCACCGCGTGGAAGATAGATTGTCCCATCTTAGCACCATCAATTCGGGCACTCTTTCGACACCGGCCGGAAGGCTGTGCATGCCAAGCACGCGCGCGCCCAGGAAGCAAACGAGCTTCATCATGCTCCTCATCATCATCATCTTCATCACCATCATCATGAGCGGTTTGATCGTGATCATTATCACCATAATCGTTGTCTTATGCGAGTGGAATGTATGTAATTACGCATGGGAAATCATCGCAGGGGCGCACACACGTTTCGACAATAGGCACTCCAAGCGCGATGGCGGTGAACCGTGCGTGAAGACACTTTTCGTGCATTAATCGAAAAACTTTACACCGTGACGACCCACCCGGGCTGCGCGGGTGGGTGGGCCCATGACTCTGCAAAACTTGTGGCTTTCTTTGCTCGCCAGCACTCACACACGCACACACAGACTCTGCCGTTTCTTCTTTCTTTCTTTGGAGATCATGGCTCGTGGATTGTCGGTTGGAGTTATGGAGCAATCGAGAGACGGAGAGTGAGTCGAGAAGAGTGCAGCAGAAAGGTAGCCGCACTCTCACACAAACACACGCAAACACACACAAGGACCAAGGTGTCCGAGCTGGCAAAGGTGTAATCCTGCAAGTCTGGTTGCAACTTTCCTTTGCTATCCCCAACGCAAGCTTCTAGGCAATGGCGAGAAAGGACTTGTCCAGAAGGACGCACTCAACTCGAACAACTGAAGAAACTGTTGTAAATCTGTCACCGTGCACCACCACTGGGCGGTGTGTCGGTGTGTTGGGCCCAGAGTTTCTTATTCTTCCATTGGGACACCGGGCCAGGCCCCAGGATTAAGAGCATTCGGTCGGTCATGGTCGGTTTTGCACTGCTTCACGGCGTGGTCGGAGAACGTTTTTATTGGCAAATGGGGCGGTGGAGGGGGAGCAGCAATGGGGAAGGGGTAGGAGTGGTTGGAAAAGCTTTGAATTTACCTGACACTTTCCCTGGATGCACATGTCGAGGCTACCGGGGCGACACCTGGTACCGTCCTGGACGCGGTTCGAGAGCTGCACGATGACGCTCGGTTCGTCGTCGCTGATGGGAAAGGACTCGCCAGCGCCGGCCGAGTCCGGCATATCCTCCAGCAGGTGCTGCGGTCGGCCCCTGCAGTGGTTTTGGTTCGGAAAAAAGGGAAAAAGAGAAAGAAAAGCGAAGAAAAAAGATGAAACTCGTTGTAATGGTGTGCTCTGCTTTGCTGGTGGTTGGTTGGTTGATCAGAAGACCTGCGGCCACCATCTAATTTTCCGCCCCCGGGAGCAAGAGAAACAAGTGTAGCAACAAGAATAAACACAACGCTCGGTTGTGGTATCTCAGTACGTCTTTTATGTCGTCAAGTCGGTTGGACGGTCGGTTGGGAGATTAAGGGTGGTGAGATTAAACACTGTGCAGCATAAAACTTGCATTCGCTGAAAGTAAATTCATTAGTTCGTTCCGTCGCAAATTGCAGTGCCACAGCTTAATGATCCACCGGCGGCTGATACGGTCGCTGTATCTCGCTCTCTCTCCTCCCTCTCTTTGTGGCCGGCCACGGCTACCGCCGAGTGACAAATTTAGCGTGGCATAACCGAGTGCAGCTCAGGCGGACGAAGATCAACAGCAGGATGGTTTAGTGCAATAAACAAAGTTTTATTGAATTAAGACGCCAGTTGAAGAGGGAGTCTCTTTGCATCATGTTACCGAAACCGGACCCTTAAGTACCTTAAGCACCTTCCTTTCAGCACGAATCCTTTGAAGATTCCAAACGAAATGAAAGGTGATAGATAGAAAAATATGATTTCTGTTTCACGTAACAGGTTCCATTCTTTGTTCCGTGAACTGCCGGATAGAATATTCCGTCAGCTTCGTCATACCAAAAGCTGCTTCACACATCAGGCGCAATATGTTGCCGCATAATTTATGATCATGAGACCCCGCCACCCACTTCCATCAAAATCTCGCTCTAATAAAGCTTCTAGGGATTATTATATCCTTTCTTAGTAAAAACCCTGCACCCTGTGACTGCCGCTTCCTCGAGCGCTCGATAGAAGCACAAAACTTTGACTCAAAAAGCTCGAAATAGTTTAGCCCGGGGCCCAAAAACCAGGGGTGGATTCATGCGTGGTTTGTTTGAACCCATGTTAATAGTTTCTTTCGCTACAAGCGAACGTTTCAATCCCAAAACAAGCTGCAAGCGGCACAGACAGCGGGCATCCTCCTTCGGGACGGCCACCGAGGACCACCGAGAATCCACGTACATATATCACTTCAAGGCTCAGGTCTCGTTCGGGGCCTCGAAGATTCGACGAGCCTGATAAGAAGCCTCGCCTCGAAAGAGGGTCCTCGTTTGCTGTTGCCACTCCGGAGAGCCGTAGTGTCTTTGATCGCCGACAAGCAAGCCAAACTTCCGCCATTTCGAACAAATAGGGACCGGGGAGTGGTGTACCTTTCGCTAAGACCGAAAGCCGAACCGAGGTTGAATCACAACTTAAATCATCAGCATCGCACCATCTAAAGCCACTTCTCCGTTCGGGCCTGGGCCTTTGCGAGGAAAGTTTCTGCTCCAGGATAAGGAAGTTTTCTAGCCACCATCTTCCTGCCGGATCTAGTGGCACCAATGAATGACACCGAGGAGAAGTAGACGGACAAGAAGCAGCTAGAGACGGGCTACTGCTCGCTGACGTACTTAAAAGCGGTTGCACAAAATTGAATGTTTCGTAGCTTTCCCGGCCGGCTTAGTCGGTTCTCGGAAGCAAACCTCTAGCAGGATGCTCTTTTATCGCTTCGAATATCGATAGATTGCGCCACAGCTCGCGGGCGGGCGGCCAGACCTCTCGAACGAGGGACGAGGTACTATTTATAGGGATCGAACGAGCGTTCGCTTTTAGGAGGTAACGAATAATTGATTTCTGCCAGATGACTGCACGGCCAAGGATATCACTTGCTTGCGCTCGGAGTGGGCGCGCTCGGAAGTTCGCCTCGCTCGAAGGATGATAAAAGTTAATTAGCCAGATTGGATTTGATTGAATTTGGCCCGGGTTCTAGGTAGGCCCTTTTGCTGGCCGCTCGAGGAAGTGATCCAACCAATTCTGTACGCACCAGTAAATGTGACTGATTCTTTGGCTTTGAGCCCGTTGGGGATGATGAGCTTTATGATTTGGATCACCTATGATGCATTATGACGTTACTTTCGTCAATCTGGCTAGTATTTAATGGATTTGGAATAGAGCGTAACATCAGTCAATTATTACTATTTACTGGCCTTGATTGATGATTAATAATTAAAGCGTCAATTGATTGTGAAATATTCAGGCACTTGCCCAAAGCGTTATAGACAATCAAAAAGGCTACCCGTCAGTGATTGCTAGATGCATTTAAATTTACTCTCGGCGAATCACTGCATTTGCTCTACTTTAATCGCAATTTTCTCCCTGCAATGAAGCACAAATCATTTTCACAAAGTTCCAATCGAACAAAAAAAAACCCACCAAAAACGAAAGCGACGCACCATCGAAACCTCTCCGCTTTCAGCCAACATAATATCTGTATTAAAAGTTACGGGCAAACTGTTGAGTTGCGTTCATGGTTTTTATGTGGCTGTAGCCCGGTACCGGTACCGGTCCCGGTTTGCCGGGTAGCGATTCGGTGGCGAAATGATGATCTACTAACTGGAAAAGCACTCCGGCGAAAGCTTCTCGTCTCTCTCTCTCGTCGTTCGCGATTGAAAATAATACTTTTTCACCAACAGCCGAGAGTGAATACGAAAATTGAAACAATGCTGGGGCCGGGGCCGGATCGGACGCCATACTAACCTGCAGGTGAGGGCACACGGTTCCGAGTAATCGTAGTGCGGTGTCCACTTCAGCAGCGCACCATCGTAGGGCACATCGTCGTACGCCGAGCACTGGTGTGCTCGAAAATCTTGCTGCTCAGGGCAGGGCTGTAGATGAAGAGTAGTAGTGAGTAAAAGATGGCGGTTGTGAAAATTTATGCTCAATTACAATTATGGGACCGAGCGGCCTTCGCACTTACCTGCATGTTGCAGATTTTATACCGCACCGCATCTCCCTTGCATCCGTGGGGTGCGTGACATCGGCGTAACTGATAGGCGACGCCACCGTCGCACGACCGGGAACAGGTTGACCATTCCGTCCACGAAGACCATCCTTGCGCTTTCGCTCGTTTCTGAGACGTTAATGGGAGAAGGAGATGACATTAAACGAAGGTTTTTAGATTTTCTTCAGTAATTTTCACGACCGAAATCAAAGTCACTTGAGAGAGAAAGATATCTATTCGATGCTGCATTGTGATGATTAATCTCCCTTTCCAAGCGATCAATTCAATTCGGAACAGAGATGATTAGTCTATTTAAGCACTAAGGCTTTAAGCACTTATCTTGAGGATTCATTGAGTTGCCAAAGAATGGATCAACAATCGAGTAATTAAAATGAGTTTCCGGGGAAACATAATCACTTTTTAAATGATACAATATTCATCTGTTTGTCCATGTGTAAATTTTAAATATTTGAATTGCACTGGTCGATTTTCGCTCATTGATCAATTTATCCGATGCAACTATTCACTCGTTTTTCATGAGAATTTTAAAAATATCTCCGACCTAAGGAAATTTTTCCGTTTAATTTCGTAATGAATAGTCACACCATTCCATCAATTAGTGGTAAATGGTTCAATTATTGGGGCCCTCGAGCTGATTTGATGGTAGCCACTTCACGCCCAGGTGCATTATTCAAAAGCATAAAGCTCACAGCTCCAGTACGCCAGCTAACCGAGTAATCCGGGGGACGTTCGAGTGATTCGATGCCGCAACGGTAATCGATAAACGGTGCTTGATAATCACAAAACGACATTCCAAAGGAGGAGAAGTAGCAGCAGCAGCATCGAAGTCTAATTGCATCTTGATTCGTGGAAAATTGCACCAATCGAACCGACTCAAGTGGCATTGGTTGGCAATGCCTCGCAACTTACCTGTACCTCCTCGTCGTCCTCATCTTCCAGATCCGCACCCGCCAGCGACGCTGACGGTGACCATGTGCTTAGCGTTGCATTCGAACCACCTCGGCTATCTTTGTGTGCTGCCCTGGCCAACGTTAGAATCAGACACTGTGCAGGAGAAAGAGAGGAAGAAAGAGAGAGAGACGAAGAGCGTGAGCATAAGGATCAGAACGAGATTGGAAAATAAACTAAATTAATTGATTTTTAAGCTCACAATAATCGAAAATGTTCGCCCGCAGAGCCTTTGGCATGGAGAATGGCCGGCCGCCCGATGCCAATGCCTTTTCTCGCTGTGACTCCGAGCGCTTAATTGACTTCTCGTTTATGGAACCTGTTAATTGAACGTCCTCGTAGCCGTCCACGTCGAGAGCTCGCCGGTGGGGACAGTGAAGGCGATGCCGTTTGCTATTAATGTGGCATTTCTTGCTCTTCACAGCGCACCAACGATGAGCAACGTGATGCTCCTGCTGCTGCTGCTCGAGCCACTTGACCACCTATCGCTCCCCAACCGAACCCCGGACAGGCCAAAGCAAACGCTTGTTGTGGCTTTCGAAGATCCGGAGAGTCCCCCCGGAAGGTTTGAGCGAAGGACGGGAAGCAATCGGAAAAGCCAACGAATGCTGGCCACCCGTTGCTAGCTCGTGCACCTCTCGATGCTTATTGATTCGGAATGCACTTGCAAGTGGATTGCGGTTGCCTGAGACAACGCCAAAGAGAGGAAGAGAGAGAGAGAGAGAGAAAGAGTGAGAGTGACCTGGACGGGCGAGGGTTCTCACAAATGGCCACTTGTGAGGCTCGGTGTCTAGCTGCTGTTTCCATTTCTTTGCCCGGCAGGCTGGCTGTGGTTTTTGGGGTGGTTTGAGGTGCGGGCAGAACGTGCGCCCGGAGTCACCACCGGGCGTCGAGGTCGAGCAGATCGCTTCGATTTCTTACCAGGATGCGGTGTACGGCGAGGCGATTGTTAGTGCAGAGCAATCTTAGTGGGTAGCCGAGATCGAGATTTGATGTCCAGAGTGCACAGACAATGGGTGCAAGGATGTTATGATAAGCTCTCACAATAAGCCCTCTTAATCTGCTTGTGCTTGAGGTCCCCAAAGAAACACGAGTCCATGAGTGGACACTGGGAACGGAATGGTGCGGGTTTGGTGTGATGAATTATCAATTTTCGTATCAATTGCAACCGACTCCCGGTCGGTTAGGGCAAGTGAATTGCATTCGGCCATGCCAATCAGTGCACCGGGCTGCTAGGTTTAGTACCTTTTTTATGAAAGATGATTTCGTGAATTGTTTTGAAAATGTTCCACGAACGTCTGCGCTGGAACGATATGATGCTAACACTTTTTAAAGAGTTTTGAAATAATAATTGGATATCATAGTCGGCGCCGAAAACAAAGCCACGTTTGTTCTTCGTAACTCCATTTGCATATTAATTGGAATTCATCCGCCAGTGGCCTCCACTTGGCACTGTTTTGAAATGATTTATGTTGGTGTAAAAGCAACAACATGTTTTGATTATCGCAGTATGTTTTTACACGTTGGCTATACTTTCTAAATTGAGCAGAGGGTGGCATTCACGTAAGCAATTCCCTTTCTGGGCAGGTTTAATTATCGAAATTCTCGGGAACTCGCCGGGATTGTGCCGTTGGGAGTCATCATTAGCTAAAACCGTCGCTCACGAAATCCATGTTCGATGGCGCATCGAAAAGTCAACCTCATCAATATCCTTACTTACTGCCTTTTCGATTGCAACTCTCCAACTCCACCGGCAGCAACAGTTCTGTCTGATCTCGGTCATACGCGTAGGCACACGTGTACGCCATCGATGCACCGTCAATCCGGTTTTGCAAAACCCATTTTCTCTCAAGGGAACACCCCGCCAAGGAAAGGAAGGAAAACTTTGCCGACGAAAGCAAAACTTGTGATTGGCTAGATGCCTCTCTGGTCGGTTGGCGAAGGAAGAGACTTTGTTTGTGCAACGATCAGCAGCAGGAGGAGGAGCGACAGGAAGAGATGACCACTCGCACGGTAAGCTACACAATTCAATTATGTGTCCAGCTTTTGCTTCAATTGCATCAAACGGTAGCAACATTCCCCATTTCGTAGATGAAATCGGGCCCGGACATCACTTCGACCGAGTGAGGATCGGCAGAGTGAAAGGAGAGAAAAAAGGTGACCAGAGGAAAAGCATCCCCGGCCAATGGCCACTGCTGGGATTTTCCATTTGGTCCTACGCGTTACCGGGAAAGAGGGCCGGGGTTTGTGGCAATCTTGTGGGCTTTACCGACCTGGCCATCGGGCTCGGGAAGCCTGGTCGAAGCCAACAGGCAACGGTCGATAAATGGCAGTGGCACTTCCGTTTTCGGTCGATGTGATTGATACCACGTGACAAAACAGTCCGGGATCCAAACCAGATCGAGACCAGATGATGTCGGTCAGACAAACCAAGCATCTCTATCCCTCTCTCCCTCTCTCTCGTTATCGGTCGCATTCCAGGAGGATATGATTTCTCGTTATGCTGATGATGTCGATTTCGCAGGAGCAAGGGTCTATCTTCTTGCCAGCTCGCTTTGCTCTGAAGAGTGTTTGAGAACCATGATTAGAATGATGACAGACGATGATGGTGGTGGGTTCACCAACACAAAGCCACGACCGGTAGAGCAGCGGCCTGAGCGTCTGTGTGTTGATGATGATGCCAATACGGCTGAAGCATTCCTTCGCCATCGTTTCGCTTCACGCACCAGTGCGCTACGTCCTCGACGTCCCCGAAAAATCTAACCTCCTCGTTCTCCTCCATTTGAAGCCATTCGATGGACTGGATTGAGTAAATCCTATAAAGCACGTTATCCACACTGTAGGTGGACCGGGCGGTGGATCGTCCTGGGCTCATGTTTGAAGTTCCCTGGCGTGTCGGTTCACATGGCTTCCTGTTTACGCTGTGGCTGTCAGATAACATTTGTATCGCTCAATTGCTGATTCCCTATCACTGTATGTATGTGTGTGGATGGTACACATACACACAGTAACCGGTGATCCTGTGTATCCGCATTGTATTTGCATACAACGTAATTTCAACACCTCTTCAGCACCGGGACGACGAACGACGAACGGAACGGAACGGGATCCAAGTCAAGCGAGCTGGGGCTCTACTGATAGCACACTCGAGACTCACTGGTCCGGAAGGAGTTGAGGAATTGAGATCAGCATGATTTATGGTGTGGCGAAAGCAGGAGGACGATGAATGGAGCATGTTTTCTTTTTTTACGAACGCCGTTCGCTCGGTGTGGCCATCGAAAATGACGAGATGACCACCACCACGACCACGATGATGAAGATGCTACCAACGAGAAGGATGATGATGATGATGATGATGAGGCTGAGTGGCCATTCAGGACTTTCCGGGATTCCCCTTTCGGTGGGTCCTTCACAAGTTTTGCTACTGAAGGAGATGAATCAGGAGCTGTTTGGTGTTTGTTTCGTGTTTCGCCGTTGTGTGAACTCAACCCATCGGTATGCAGATGGTCGCAATCGGATCAAAACAGAAAGGGCCATTGAATAGGGTGGGCGTGGGTTCGGTGCTCATCACCACCACCACCACCAACACCAAGGGATGACGTGGCGCAAATCGACGCGGATGGAGAGCTGATAATTTGTATGACCATCACTGGCGTGACATGAAAGATGAGGGCCATGACACTGACAGTACAGGTCGAATGGATGACGACCAGAACGACGACGACCAAGCCTGGCCTGGCCGTGACGCGAATGGGTAGCCGAATGTGTCCAAACAAACGCCAACGCCAACAGTGGCCGATGCTTTTGATGAGCTGAATGAGCTGAATGAGATAGTGAGCCTCAGGGATCAGCCGAACCGGAGTGGCACTCCAGTGGCCACGATAGTGAAACTTGAAAATCAGTCTCAAAGGATCATCACTACGAGGCGATGTCGATGACTGCGCCAGTAGCCTGACACTCAACGTCGGGCACGGAAGTGAAGAGCCAAATTGAAGTTTATTGTTTTCGTACCGTTATGCTCGTCCGGTGGGATGTGTAGCACACTCTGGGACCCGCGCCACGGAATGTAATATGTTTAGCAAACTAACTGTGACATCCCGGAACTGGCTTGTTTGTTCAATTTTTGTGATTACTAGCGTGGCTCATGTTCGTCATCTGTTTTGCGAGAGAATTGTCCATGTTCTGCTGCTAATATCGAATCGTGTAATGCTTGAAGCGTTAGGGGGGAAACATATTTGCGTCTGATGCATAAATCAATACGTAAACCATTTAACGGCAGTCGTACGTATCCGGCGTGACCTCAAAAAGATCGATCAGCTCTCGACTTTCGACACGGATGTGCAATACTGTGGCAGGGTTTGTGGTGCACTTTTGTTGGGCGTTGTGGGGAAAAGCAGGAAGTTGCATCCAATATCCTGCGGTTTGCCAGATGCTTTTCCCTGGTAAATGCATTTTAGATTTAATATCGGGGACATATATGCTCCAACCATGCAACGCGTACAACTGCTCTGAGTTGCAGTAATGATTGGATTTGACTTATGGAAATGTGTAGTAATGAGTCATAAAGCACAGGGTTTTTAAATTGTTTGAAGTTTATTTCGAAAAGATCGCTGGATTATCATTAAAAGCTAAGCAGTAAATACGCTAAAGAGGCAATTTTCCTCTAACCAAATAAGCAACGTCCATGCTTTACGTCCCAGGTTGTTCCATTACGACTGACGAGTAACGATCCAAAGCATACAAAGGTGGCAGCTGGTAGACTGGAATATCCGAATAATCATAGCTCTTGATCGCCTTCGATGTCGGTATTGGAATGGTAAATATGGATGCATCGAGCGAAGCCAAGCCCACCAGCTGTCGTTAGCCGGTCCTGTAGCATTAGGGAACACGGTCCGGCTCTGCCAATGGTATCAGTCCAGCCAGACCGCGTGCTGGATGGCCAGAGAGTGCCGGGCTTTGTTTGCGGTAAACAGATAGCAGCCCCATGGTCTTACTTTTCAAAACATAGCATTTGCATAAAAGTGTTTGAATAGAGCCCGGTAGCCGGAGAGAGGAGGCCCTTCTTCCACTTCGGTGACCATCAATGCTATCGACGACCGCTGTCTGTGTTCTTGAAATCACTTTCACCTGCAACTCGTGAGGGCACAGCTCTGGTGGTTCGCTCTGGGCTGGTCTGGTGAAGAGCCTGGAGTCAAAAGATCATGCGGCCATTGCTGGTCCTGCAATTTGTTCGCTGCTCCCGTTCGGTGCCATTTAAATGGTGTCGCCTCTGGGCCCCAAAGGGGAACCTGGCTGGCCAGCTCCACAGCCAGCTCTTATCTCCATTGCCTTTTTACCGGCGGTGGGATTTATTTCCCATTCATTTTCCACCGGGCCGGTCGAATTCTCGACGTCCGGCCGGCCTCGGGTACTCGGGATATCGCGTACCATCCACCATGGTGCCACTTGTCGGGTTTGACTGCACAAGGCCATCATGTACCACTCGGCATGGTCCCGGGTGCCAGGAAACGGACGTTGGTTGCCCACGACTTCCGGGACGACACTTCAGGGGAGACATCTTTAAAATGGACTCCAACCATGGTCGCCACGTTGCAGGTGAATCTGGTCGTCCGGTCGTCCGGTCGTCCGGTATGTTCCATCGGGGCTACAGGTGTCCTTGTGTAGATGACCGGGACCTCGGGGTTCTAAGTACCACCCTCATGTTGCAACGCGTTGCCCGCTGTAGAAGGATCTGGGTTCTCGTGTTCAAGCCAGTTTGTGAGGGGTTTCGGGTAAGATAAGTGGCCTGGCATTATGAACCGCATTCACCTGTCGGTATACTCGACAGTGGCTGCAACCTGCAAGGGCCCTTATCGTGCCATCGAAACCAGTTTTATTCGATCGTCATGTTCCGAAAGAAAAATATTTTAACGACCAGTGCTACGGTCCGTGCTATAAAGCTGGGTTATACACTCCCGACCAGACCGACGATTTGGATACCAAAACGAGCAACGGATGGAGTGAAATTCAATTATTTAGTCATTTTAATTACAGACCAATGTTTCTGCGGAACGGATTTTTGTTTAAAATATTAAAGTAATACAACCCTTAATGACTTATCTCTTCGTTACATGGAAACGGAAATATTAATTACAGCAATGTATCGTCCATCGTAATGAGTGTTCTCTCTCTCGAAAGCTGTACGGTGCCCACCCACGGTCGAACTTTGATTGCATGCCCAAGAACCACCTCTTCACTACACCAACATGGTACATGAATCACTCTTCGGCACCCAATGGGGCTTCGATTTCTGGCACTGATTGGATCAATCAGCTGAGAGAAGACTGTTTTTTTATTTTTAGTTTCGCGCAAATTGCAATTACTGCACCAACAGCCAACGGTGCCCGGTACTTTCTGACGAATGAGCTGGAATATTGGCCGGCATTTTTTTATTATGCTGACCCCCCCATTCCCCTCCACTTCATGGAAGAAACATGGACGCAATGAGGTAATCCATTCTGAGCGTTTCGCCCAATTTCCGCACCGGACCATCCGGAGTGCTTGACCGACTTGATGCCCACCCAATGCAACCAATTTTTTACGCCAAAAAGTGTTGGTGTGTGTGTGTGTTTGGGTTACGAGGATTAATCCTCGCTTTTCCAGTAACGGGCCAAATGGGAGTGAAAGAGAATGCTCGGTGCTTTCGGTGATGTGGAACCGGTTCGACGAAAACATTGCATATAAAGTTGTTTGTGAGTTTTGCACTTTGTTGTGAATCGCTTTACTGTCGCGCCATTTTTGTTTTGCAATACGTTTTATCCCTCCCACCCCGTTTTCCATTTCGTGCATCTCTTACACGAGCACGATTGACGTCGTGTCACGAGCAGAAGCGCCGCGTCCTATATCTTGCTCCGTGTGAGCTCTTAATCCCGGCGTCGTGTTCCGGCTGCGTGTTGGTGGTGTGTGGTCGATCCGTTGAGTCGTTGTGCACCACCCTGCAGGGAACCAGGGGAGGGTCAGCTCTTGCAGATCGCGTAGCACACGCGATCGCTTTCGGTGGGCGAGGATGCATTATTCCGGTTTTTATTATATTTTCCACTTTGAGTAGTAAAATTCATGAATATGATTAAACATAAAAAGCTCCAGCTCCTTTTCTGGGGATGGTTGGTGGTGATGGTGAAGTGCTGCAAGTGAAGAGTACACCGGGGCACCGAGGTTGGCCTGGTGTAGAGGATGGAAATGTTTTACGACGACAATGCAATTTTCGTGCCAGTCCACTCCTGCGCGAAAGTGTTTTGGGAACAGTTTTGTTTTACGGCGATGGCCGATGAACGATGACGACGGAAAGTTGGTTCGTAACGAAGCGACTTCTCGAAGAAGTGTTTGCCGAAGCCTGGAGTGCGCTCGCGCCCTCTGCTAGTGGTAAGCATCTGTACACAGGGCGCGGGAACGAAAAATGGGTAAAAAGTGAAGTAGAAAGCCAACTGGACCACCCCTCGGTGCCCTCCCTTCGGCACGACTGGCAAGTTTGCGAAAAGTATTCCATTTTTGGGGCGCAACTTCGCAAAACCAGTCAGCGCGGAATTCGAAGGGAAAGTTAGATTAAGTTGCAAACTGAAAATGTTTTTCCAAGCACGTGCCCTCGTGTGTTTTATTAACGTAGACCAATTTGCATCTCACTATTTAATAATGGTGCTAGTTCGAATCGCTCGGGTTGACCGACAAATGGTCAATGTTCAGCGCCCGGAGTGTGGGAAGTCATTTTATGGAAAATGTTGTACCGTGTTGCTTCCAGGTGATTCCAGTAGGGATGGAAACCGAATACTCACAGTTTGGAAACGGAAATGGAAAATCGTTTGAAGGAAGTGGGTTTCCAACTGATTCGTTCTGGGTATGAAAATGTTTTTTTTGTATGTTTACTTCGAGTAAACATTACTTTTCATTAACCTTGCAACCAAAGGGGGCGGAAGAGGGGCTACAACATTTTATTTGTAAAACCACAGAGATATGGAATATTAATTAACCTAGCCCCTCTTCGCTCCATATCACTACCTCCGTGTACAGGAAGGACGGAAGGAAATGTATATCTTTTACGGATGTTTACCGACCGGGATGCTGCGATGGCATGTACCGTCGGTATCGATCCTGGCAAGTGACTCCATTTTCCCGTACCATCGATTATTCATTTCTGGAAGAAGGAAAAAAACTTTTTCCCTAACAGCATAATTTGCTGGATGAAATCGATTTTTTGCCAGTAAGCAGCCCGGCTGACGCCATGGCAATGCTTTGGAGATGAGTAAAGTTTTTGCCAATGACGAAGAAGGCGTGGAGAAATCTTTTCGAACCTCATTTCTCGTTCAACAACCTGTTTTGAATCGAACAGAAGCAGAGAGGGAGCAAAGTATTTCTAAATAAGTTGAAAAGTTATCCGGATTCTTTGTGGCAACACTTGACACAGCAAAAGAAACATCCGAAATGCGTCGAGTTCAGAGTGAGTTCAATTGTAAAAAAGTATCACTAATCAATCTTATCTCGCTGCAGCTCCTCCTTTTCACATTATTCCCGGTGGAAATACCGTCCGAAAATAAAGGTCATGAAGGTTCCCTTCTTTGAATCGTCGCTCGCTGAAAGGACGTTCTTTCGTCACCTCAACACGAGCTCACTGGTAGTGTAATGTGATTAGCGGAATGTAAGCATTAATTGGCATGCAGACAGCCCACACACACTCACACACACTTCCACTTCAAAGGTTACTGAGATTGTCTGTAAGTGTGGCAGGAAAGCATCTTAGAACGTGGGTACCAGATTGAAAACCACGGCATCCGTGTCGCTTTCACCGAATGACGTCTAATTACGGAGAAAATGTGTTGCTCCGCGGAGCAGAGAATTAATTTTCACCGATTTTCCCCCCACGCTCTGGTCCGTGCTTGGCTCACTGTCGAGCACCGTGTCTTGTCGTCTCAAGCCGAGCATTTGTTTGTGGTAAGTGGTCGGCACCCGTTTTCACTTGTATTTATGTTCGCCATTTTCCTGCAGTACAGTACCCGTTGGTGCGGGGATTTTCCTTTTTTCTCTCTTTTCATCCTCTGCTTGAATTGATAATCTTCAAAACATGGAACGCAGCGCTCCGAGGCATCACCGTCTCCGTCTCCGTCGTCTCCGTCGTCGTCGTCGTCGTCATCGAGTTCCGTTGCGGGGTTCCGTCGAGCGAGTAATCCGTTCATTCACCGAGCCCCAAAGGAGCTGGTGGTACCCGTGGTAAGATAATGAATATTTTATCAATTATTAAAAGTTAGCATGATTTTATTAGCCACATTGGTTTGAATATTTAATTTTCGTTTCGGATGTTCGTTGGGAAAATGGATGGGCCCACCAGGAGTGCCCCGAAAGCGGGGCTAATGCTCACTGGGAGTGCAAAGTTTCCTACATCCTAATCCAATTTCTCAGCCCAACAACGACGACGACGACGACGAGGACGAGGACGACGCCAGAGCCAGTGTCCGAATTTTTAACCGGATGCTTGCGGCCAAAGGCCTATTGCCTCTTCATTCTCCCTTGACGGCCTCGTGGATGCTGGATGCTGTGCGTGTGTGCGGGTTCCGGATGATCGGATTTGCACCCGCCGGAAGGGAGGTGTTGGCCACACTCACACACACACACACACTCACCCGGTTTCAAGTATGTGTGTACGGGTGGGCTTGTGTTTGCCTTCAGCGACCCGGGAACCAACGGGTCATTTTAATCAGTTTAAATGTGTTGCGAAGCAGTCCAGCCCCAAAAACCAGGCGAGAGGGTAGCCGAGCTGTGTTGAGACTTTCCGGAAGGTTTTTTTTTTTTTTGGTTGCTGCTGCTACTCACTCCTATTGTCTAACGTGCCCCACGGAACGCCACGAAGGTCTTAGGACGCTCGTGTGGTCATGGAACAGATGTGAATTTGTGTAGATTGGATATTATGCAAATAGTCGACCCTTTGTTCTGCGTTTTAGATGCTCATTTAGAGTGGGTCGAACCTCCCCCGGGGGGTTGGTGGTAGTGATGCTGGTCTGGTGTGGTGTGATAATGGTGTTGTACGACACTCCGACACCGGGGGTTGTCGGTTACCATGTTTGCTTCCACCAGCAGCAGCTGTAACTAGAGGTTAAAGCCAACGGTTGGTTTGACACTGTGTGTGACATGGATTAACTTGGAGTGGTCTGGAGTGGCGAACTTTTGGCAATGTATGCTGTATGCTGGAGTCTATTAAACGGCTTTTGGGAATGGAACAAACCATAGTGGAAGTTGTTGAAGCCCCTATAAACACACCATCATAATGAATCTTCGAGTTGCCGAGCGGAAAAAACTGCGATTGGTCTGCCGGCGTAGCATGAAGGTGAATTCCATGTTTTTCAATCAACACCACAATTCATCCCTGGAGGGGATGATGCCTGTGATTGTAAGGCTGAAACTCTCTCCGAAAAGCTCGCACAACAGCACACTATTTTCCAACAAATTGGGCTCTCTGGTGGTTACGTACGAAATCCAGGGACTCTCTCTCTCTTTCTCGCTCTCTCTCACGCTCTGCTAATCAGAAATCCCATCTCGACCAACGGTCGAGACACGCAAACTTTCCGTTATCCGCTGCGGCAACTCAAGGCTCGCCGGTTGTACTAAATAATCAAATAAGCTCACCACGTCCTCGACGACGACGGCGACAGCGAACAGCATCTTCAATTCCCAGTGCACATCTCACTTATGCTCGCATGTTGCATATTGATTTTAAATATTTGATAGAATTTTAAGCGCCCGGCGTCCGTGTTTGTCATGCGGATCCCGGGCGGGAATGAGCGCCAGGGACACACACACACACACTCGTGCGATAGCGCGACAGCTACTCGAGCGAAGGCGACACTGCGCTTGTCGTATAGAGCAGTACCGTCATTCCTTTTCCCGCGTTTTTTTTTCGTTGCTCTGGCGCATGGCGCACGATGAAAAGGCCACCAGAAAAGAAAAACTCGGGAAATCCCTCACCGGGAGCATGTCAGTGTTTCGGGGCAATGCAACTTTGGTTCACTCGCGCGCAATTCGGTTGGTGGAAATGGTCCAAAGTGGAAGGGGAGGTGGGAGATTGGCTGGAATAAAAGTTAATACATTATGGAAGCGATGCCACTCACGACCCCGGCCTCCTCGTGCTCGTGGTCATGTAAAAGGTAGTCTACCCCAAAAACTCGGGCCGCCGGTTGATAGCGAAGCAAGAAACCCCCCCTGGTGAACCCGGGGACCACACCATAGAGCACCGTAGCGGCCAGGATGGATGGTTGAAGCTCGATGAGCGAAAGCGAAGGACTCGCCAGGACTGCCAGACGACGAAACGGATTGTTTGGTGAGGCCGTTGTGGAGGACGGCGGCTAGCAATTGGGGAATTCACCACCGTTGAGTCGGTCGTCGGACGTAGCGGAGCGTAACATTTTCCATCTAATTGACTGACGGAGGCTGACAGGGTTAGTAAATTATTTATCAATCTCTCGTCCGCAATGGAATGTCGATGGAGCCGCGATGGCGTGATGCTCGCATACACCTGACATTCCTGCCGCGGTGCCCGAAACCGGTGGAAATCCGAGCCAACCTGGTGCTAGCATACACACAGACACACACACACGGTCGTTACGACCGTTCCGGTGGTTCGTCGTTTGGATGATGAAGATTACTTGGCCACTGTACTGACCATTCGGCTGTGGGCTGTGGCATTTGGTAAACTATGCCGGCTTACTCGTTCCATCATGTAGCACATACATGGGCCTGTTCCGGTGGGACGACTTTGGCGTAGGGAGCGAGAGAGAGAGAGAGAAAACAAAAATCACATTTTCTCGTAATGAAGAACGACAAGCGGCATTTAGCTCTGTGGCGGGCTCGATCGATCTGGCCGTTGGCGAGGTTTAGTTCGGGATAACTTTTTGTGTCCCCATCCCTGGTCTTCCTGTTTTTTGTAGTGCGGCTTCGGCCTTGACACGGCAACCGCCGTCATTTGTGTTGCGCTAAATATACGAACACTGCAAACGTGTAAATACCTGGTGCATAATTAATGATTACTCGCGTTCATTGCTGATACATTATGTTGCTGAATACGGAACTCTTGCTGAAGCAGAACCACTCCCAGGCTGTAATGCAAATAAGTAAAGACGAGATTTTCCAGGGGTTTTAGGTGTTTTTAAACTTTGTATCGTAGTTCGATGCAAATCAAGCACCTATTGAAACTGGACCATGCTCATAAACCACTATTCGAGCATTTTTTCACCGTGCCACGGTAAAAAGTAAATATTAAATCATGATTTAAATATAACTGGCTCAACATGATGTAACAATTTAGCGAAAGGCTATTCCTCCTTAATCTTGTCATGAGCGTTGCTGACATACAAGCGCAATGTAGCGTATGCGATTATTTCACTCGTGATGGTGTCTTCGTTATCCTACTCATCGCTGGAGAAAGAAGGCACCGTGGCAACGATTGCCTTATCCAAGGGTGTATCAAGTATCCTTCACGTTAGCCTTTAGTTGTGCATGAAATTGCTTTCGGCAACTCACAGGAAAAAAAAAACGGCTCAAGATGCGGAAAAGCTTTTTGGCCGGAAGCGACTAGTGAGGCGCATTCGAGCTGGTGCACGATCGCTATACGACGGAATTACCTTGTGTGCGACTAGTGAGACGGTGAGACGACTCTTCCGTAGTGCTTGCTTTACCGGGGATTCATTAAGCGAATCACTACAAGCCAGCCATCGCGGAAATCCTTCACCGTCCACGGGCTCAATGGTTGGACCGTGCGAGGAAAATGGGTGCCAGTGTCTGGTATCGCACATGTGAACGCAAGGCGGTACAACCACTGTCAGAGAGAATGTTCCTCGCTATTGTCGAGTGTTTAATGAAGTTCCACCCCACCTTCCTCCCCGGAGCAACGTTCTTCTGCGAGACGCAAACGAAGTTCACGACCCAACGGCGGGCAGGTGAAATGGAGAGCTGGCCAGGGTGGAGCAAGGCATCATTTGTTTCGTCGTAAGCGGCGTACCTCAATTTCGCTATGGAAATTTGGGCAAAAATTGATCGTCGTATTACATTTACAATGGAATGTTATTCAAATTTGGTGATTCCATTTTTCACTCTCCGATGACGATCTGTCTTGCTGTCTTGGGTGCTGGGTGAACATGGGAAAGCTTCTTCTTTCACTTCATCCTCCTGGGCAGAGAATAGGAGAAACACAAGAGTGCATAAAGGTGCGGTGGTTGCTCGAAGCTACTCCCGGGTCTATGCCTCACATGGTCTCGAACCTCAATTGTCTTTCAAATGTGACGGTGTTGGGTGTCGTTTCGCTGGCGCTCCTTTGTCGGTGGATATATGTTGTGGGAGCGATGCTAAAATGTGTGCTTGGTGTATCCATAAAATATGTATCTATGTGACCAAATCTAGATGCATGGCCTACATTGCCACTGTCTGCTCTGGCAGATACAGTACAGCTTTCCATGAACCATTCAACGTTCAGTCCGAAGTGAACCCTCGTGTGAACCCAACTTTAAAGATGACAGAGCAGAACTTCACCGTAAGACGTAGAAGGTTCTC
>NC_064874.1:92381901-92399401 GCF_943734745.1 Anopheles darlingi
CTATAAAACTGGACTCCAAACGAAACGAAAACCACCAGCAGTCGATGCCTCGGGCCGTGGAATGAATAGCAACGCTTGCCTGCAGAATCATTTTGCAACTTTATGCGTTTCGACGATGCTGAGAGCTGGGTAGCATAAACCTGAAAGAATCCGTAGCTTCGACGGGGAAGTTTTCATGACTTAATCATCCTGCTGGCAACAGCTGAGCCACATTTGCGAGGCAAAGATACACGAGTTCCTAGGGGAAGCGCGGTGGGAGATCATCTGGTAAGCGCCCGGGCAATTGAATACTCTTTCTGCCTTATTTTCGCCAAAGATTTGTTTGGGCAACTGTTGGGTGGATTTTAATTTGCATTTATTTGTGCAGCTGGACGCTGGCTGCAAAGTTCGTCCAGTGCGGGAACCATTAGCTGCTGAATTGCTGACCAAAAGCCTGCTCCAGCCCCGGATTCCCCAAGCAAGTGTTTAAGCAAACAGCTTAACTCAATTAAAAAGTGAACAGAGAAATTTCAATCAGGGATAAATACATTATGCTGCGGGTGTTCTCTCTGATGAAATGTTTCGTTTCATCAAATGCTACTTATGATGTTTTACTTTCACATAACTTCTCAGATTACGTTGAACAGGAAACACATTTACTAAAGTCGTCGAAAGTACTTCACTCCGGACTGAAGGACTGAAAGCGAAAACATCGCTTTCAGCAGAGTGTTGTGAGGCAAACATCGATCCACAAATGGCTATCGAACAGAAGGTAGCGTGATGAAAAGGTACGAAAGACGAACTTTTAAGGAAACAAAATCACCAAACCGCACATAAACTACCATTCCGTTGGTCAAGCGACCCATGAGCGTGGTGTGCCTGTTTCTCGCCAAGCCAAGGGTCGACGATGAGAATCTGGAAAATGCGCAAATGCTTTGCCCAGTTAATATTGGGGTGATATTCAAGAACTTGTCGGGCATGCCACGGTTTGCCACTGCTGCAAACTGTGGCAAGGAAACACAAACTTGGCAGCTCTCTCTCTCTCTCTCTCTCTCTCTCTTTCCCCCCCCCCCCCTTTCACTCTCTTTACTATAAACTGTGAACAAGTTAAGTTATGCTCAAGAGGGCATCAAAACTTGCGGCAAAATAAAGAACATGCAACTATCGAGGGAGGAATGCGGTGTGCATGTGTCCGTGCCCGGTGATTGTGGCTGTTCAACAGGCATCAGCAGGTGCTTGGGAATGCAATGCTTTCGTTAACGTTTGTTCCGTGTTCTTGGGGAGAAAGTTTCGGATTGAAATGACAAGAAAGTTCGCAGCACGAAAGAAGAAAGGGGCATCATTTGGCGTGGCTTTAGAAGGAGCGAAGTTAAAGTTAACTTCAAAGTAATGAATGTGTTGTTTAAGGATTTTAAATCTTTTTACAGGGTTTTGCTTAACGTCGATCCATTTGATGTTATCTTACATGTAGCGATAACGTAACTTACGAAACTATTGAATTCAGTTGAAAGGGCTTTGTTAAATGAACCATAATGCAGAGAATGATAGTGACAAGTCCACCATGGCGTAATTATTTCCAACAAGCTACCAGATAAGCAAGGATTGCAGAATTGATTTTCCATGAATGTTTGGTTCATTCTATCCCAT
Source organism: Anopheles darlingi (assembly GCF_943734745.1). Lineage (NCBI taxonomy): Eukaryota > Metazoa > Arthropoda > Insecta > Diptera > Culicidae > Anopheles > Anopheles darlingi. The sequence continues at coordinate 92,383,528 of NC_064874.1, forward strand.
CTCATCCAAATCCAATCACTTTGATTGCAGCATTTTTGCTTTTCGCTCAAAATAGAACAATGAGGCAGTGCATGAACTCCGAGCCCAAGCCCTGGTTGATGAGTTGTTTGAATGTGTGTTTTTTTTTCAACACCCAACGCGCCTCCCTCATCGCATTGGTGTGAGGGCAGAAAAATCAACGAATGCAAAAATGCTGAACATCCGTTCAATCCATTGCTGTACAAACTAACTCAAATCTAGACTGGACAGTGGTGTGTTGTTTGTTTCAATCCCGACAAAAACCAACAGCAAAACGGAACCCAGGGGTCCCAGCGGTCCCAGGGTACACTTTTTTCCGCAGGATTTTCCCTCAGCTGTTTCGTTTTTTTTTTTACTTTGCTCAATTTCACCTCATCGCTTGCACTGCTTGTCAGTCAGTCCATTATCTGTTTCAGCATATATTTTTCCGTTTTTTTTTTTAATGTAGCCTTTTTTTCGTCCGCCGCGTTCGCTTCTGCTCCACAAGATCCAATATATTTAAATTTCGCTTCCCTTTCTCCGTCGTGCCTTTCAGCTGGCGGATCCCCGCTTGTCACGCTCACGCTGCTCGCGGCCGAATGTGGCGAAAGCGAACTAACCTCAACAATCCAATTTGTTTGGCATGAAAATTTTATCACGTTTTCAACTTGTATGTTGGTTTACTTTCGCGTTTTCCATTCCGTTGCGTTCCGTTGCGTTCACCCTTTTCTGCGTTTATTCGGCCCCTGTTTCGCTGCTCTATCTCGCTCTCGTTAGTGGCGTCGAAACCTGCTGGTACGTTAACGAGAAAACGAGGACAGTCGGTTTGTCCGCACATGTTTAACTTGTATGTTACTAAAATGTTGAAAAGGTGTGTCGGAAGGCAGCAATTCAACTTCGGGTCAGGGGTTTATGTTTCATGAAAATGCTTGTTGTTTAAAAAAAAGAATGCCACAAACACACTAATTGCAAAACATTGTGCGTGATTGAGCCAACAGGACCATCGGTTACATGCTACATGAATCCTTTCGTTCATATCGAAAGGGGGAAGGACATATTATTGCCCCGAATGGTCGATCGATCCGATCAACTAAAGACCTATAAAACAACATCCGAAAACGCGAGACAGAGAGAGAGAGAGAGGTCACCACCAACTGTCGGCCATCATCGTGGCTGACATCATGACCGTACATCGAATGGGCGGCGAAACTGTAGACGGACGTCATTCTTTTCGTCGGTGATCGATTTCTGGCGCGCCTGGCACGGCTTGCCGCCCCCCGAAAAACGGTTGACGTATGCCTTGGGAAGTAACAAGATACTGGCCGCCGGAACCGGTGCCATCCACCCGGTGCGGATGGATAGATCGATGGGACACGCCATGGTCTGGTTTGACGTTTATGTCATGTTATGGGGCCCACGGAAATCACGAGTCAATCCGTTTCAGCCCAAGTCAGTGTCGGCGGCCGGTGGTTGTCTCCAACCGGGAGACTTGTGGTCGGGATTTAGGACGAGAGTATTGAAATAAAACCCCCGCCGCTGATCGTTTGCCATTATTTCTGCTACTCCCAGTCGCCCGGGCTCACCGTCTCGACAGACAGGGTGAGAGGGTTGGAGGTGCTGGGAATCAAATAAACAACACACATCATGATACCGATATGACTTTTCCATCAGACATAAAATCCACTAGCGCACCCGAAATCGATGTCGTTGCGTGTGGTCGGGATGGGCATTGTTTCCTTTTTTTTTTTGGTTTTGTTTTGAATCGCCGTCGTCGGGCAGGGAAAAACGAGGGAAAATAAAACATCCACCACCGTGAAGGCGCTCATGCAAAAAAATCATGTCACAATTGCGCAATGGTGATGGCGATGGAGCTCTACGGTATATCGGTGTAATAACACTCATATTTACTTCTCCAGTACACCGGCTTCTGATCCATCCGCCTCTATTCGGGTCCACACGGGAAGGCACATTGCTTCCCTCTTTTCCGGCGTTTGTCGAGGTTTTGTTTTATTTCCCCCCCTCATCAATCTAGCTTTTGGTGGTTGCTCTTCCTTGGCAGCGGCCCCACACCCACAGTGGGACGCTTTTCGGTGGAGTGAATTGGCGGAAGTAGCATATTGGATAGCATATTTCATGTCATTGTTTATTTTATGCTCTCTCGCCTCTGCCAGTGCCGTCACCGTCGTCGCTCTATCCGATCGTATCGTTCCCGTCCAGACTATTTGCAAATCGATATGACCGAGTGTTTCGAATCAAACTTTGAACACTCAAACCTCACAGGACCAGGAGAAGACAGCCCGTTTTCGTCGGTTTCGGTGCCCGGGAATTGAAGAATACGTCGATACGAACGGGAACTTCATCAACCGTTAAGAGTCATTTCAAGTTTTCTCCAACATTTCACATGCCATTTCCAGGCGGGCTGGTTTCAAGTTCCATGTTCGCAATGTTTGCGCTGCACCGCTTCAGGGTGGGAGGAGTGCACGTCGCTACCACACGCGACTTAGCTATCGGAGAACCGAAGGTTGAAGGTTCACCATGCCCCACGGCCCAGGCTTGGGAACGGGTTGTGCAGAGCAGTAAAATCCTGCCGGCAATACCTCGCCCCGAAAGACTGTTAAATCGTCGCTTAGGAACATAAACCGCTCGAACGTTTCTTAATCGTGTTCTCAAGGCCACCTATCGCAGGGGACCGAGGACCGGGAATGGATAGATGTTGAAAGGAGCGCAAGGCATTCGAACGAGAGCTTATTTGCACGTAGCATCACGTAAGGGACCACCTAGCCAAACCATCTATGCTAGTCTGTCGTCCTCTCTCTCTCTTTCGTTTGCTCGCTTGGTGTGGCTGTTCTACAGGCAACATGTTCCAGTAGGTCTCAAGGGAGAAAGGGCTGGTTGCTAACAGGATCATGCAATACACTAAACGGTTTGGATTGTGGCCACAATATTGATTCCGTTGCGGTGTGCTGTTCTTACTGGTGTAAGGATAAATTTGGGGGAACATTGTTTACTTGGATTTTGTCCTCGTCTCTGTAGCATACAAATTGATGTGTGGAATTCCTTTTCTTCTGCTTGTATTAGTGCTTTCCAAAACAGGATTATAACGTCTTTAGTCATCTAGTCAGCCTATTGGTCAACATTTCAAATCCTGATTACGCCTCATGAGCTCTCCACGTGTGCCCTGAATTGCTCTATTATTTTGTGATAAGATTCAGCTGTATCCTTGCTCCGCAAAAAGGTTTCACAAGAAACAAAAGATCCATAATTCCTGTGAAGGATGGCGGTACGCTTATCGATAAGGGCGCTTTGCGCTTAGCATGATGGACAAATATTGACGTTGGTTTATTTAAATCGTCAGCAAGCAAACATTTCGGACGATTGTTTTCCCAGCAAATCCTAGTCCTAAGTCAACGGTCCCGTCTGTTCCCTAGAGCATAATGTTTACAGCAACGTATTTATGGCCGTAAGGGTATGCTTTGGACCTTTTTCATCTCCTTTGCAAATATGAAATCAAAACACTTGACAATGTGTTATGAACTTTAACGAGCTTTCAGATGAAATGAAGTTGATGCTGTTAATCCACCTCACATCATCTAACCTATCTCAAGTAGGAAGGAGAAAAATTAAATGCCAAAATCATAGAAATGAACTAACCGGCAAACCGGGGGAATGGTGAGAGACATATTAAAATCGTTGAGCAATTCCTGCACCAGTTTGGTATTTGAAGAATTCCCTTGTTTTACACTCTAGACAAGCTTTTTTACTTTCACTTTGCTATTCACCTCATACGGAGCGTCCAGACAGAGGCCATAATTGAGCCATAAATTGATTCCAAATTAACTTTAATCGCCATTCCCGGTGGCCCACGCACACAGTTGGTCCAAATATTAGCCGCCCATTCCGGCCAGGAGCGACGTTCAACGTGACGGAAACTTTTGGGATTCCTTTGGCCCGTGGATCATCCATATTGCGGACCAAACGATGCGAACGAATAGTAAATTTTATGAAATACTTCCAACCTCCGAACTGCGCACCATTTGGCCATCCGAAGAACGGCGACGGACGGAGCGGACATTCCATCTTTGATGTAGATATCATAGCAAAACGGCAGAGGCCAAAAAGTCTAAAACGGGACCGACCATCTAACATCCCAGCAACCCAAACGGTTCCGGTCGTCTGGCCAAAGTTGGAAACATAATAATTCGTCGAAATGCGTCGGCAACCATCGGTAGCCGATTACCCGGGAGCGGCCGACTAGCCTCCCGACCTCTCGAACCAAAGTAGGCGAACCATCTTGGTCTGGCCGCACGCACCGCAGTGAAACTTCAATTGTTTTTTATCGAGTTACGAGGTCCGAGAAGGCGCTGGGCGTTTCGATTAAACTTTTCTCGCTTTTAAAGCGACCGAAAAATGGACGACCATTCCAGTGGAGAGAAAGAGGGAGGACCAGAAGGGTCTAAATGACTTGAGGAAAGCTCTCCCTCTTCCACCACCACCCGCGCCAGCAGTGAGTGAGAAGAAGAGGCGAGAGTAATTTATCAAACCCGACTCCCCAAGGATTCCGTGAAAATGAGGATACGATGGGCTGGGCGTTGAGTTCGGCATTAAATAAAATATCCAGAGCCAGTAGTTGGCCGGGAAAACCGGGAAAACCCCCCGGGAAAAGGCCACCAAAAACCAACAAACGACACCGACGCGTGAAGTGGCAATCTCGGTCCCCGCCCTAGGGAGGGGAGGAGGGAAAAGAAGAAAAGCACCAAACATCCATCCCGGAAGTACAGTGCGGCCCAAGTGGCACTCGGAAGTGGGGTGGGGCGAGGTGGTGAAACTTTTTGGCCAAAGTTTAAGAGTAACAATAATCGACACATTTCGAAATGGATCACCCGGAACACTGAATGATCGAGTCACTTCGTCAACCAAACCCCCACCGAGGGGCAAGGGCCGGGAACCCGCCGGCACCGAATGGATGGAGACGAAAAAGAGTTACAAAACTTCCCACGGAAAGGAAAGGTCAGCACCGAAAAGTCAAACGATTGCGCGCGCGTGTGACCGTCCGGGAAGTTGAGTCTATCGTCGGAAGCAGCAGCAGCAGTCCGGCCCCCTCCGAAGACAAGACGCGGCCGGCTGGCTGGCCGGAAGAAGGGCGATGCCGGCACAACAACAACAACAACCCGGACGCGGACGCGCCTCGCCTCTTTTACCCAACAATTCCAAGGCTACCAAGCGGACGTACTTGACATAAATCCTTTCCAGCTTAAGTTTTCTTCGCCTCCCTCCTGAAGTGTCTGATTTGTCCCGGGAGAGAGGGGGAGGTTGGGGACAACGGGAACCGGGAAAGTCGAAAAAGAAACGGATTTTTTCGTTCTCGTGCGCGGAAGGGAAAATCCATCAGACGCTCTGAGGCCCTGAAGGCCAACTCCTGGATGTTATGCTGTCGTCGGTGTCGGTGGTGGTGACCGCGAGGAATGTTTTGTAGTGATTCGTCAAGTTACATCTGATGGACTGCAGTTCCGGAGCGGGGGCCGGACCGATATCAAACCGCGCAAAATGGTTTCACTTAAATTGTTTGAATAACATTAAACATACAGTGCTGAAACCGCAACAAATCGTCCAACATTCAATCAGAACCAAGTCGAGTCAAGTGCCGAGCGCTGGTGCGCCGACCTGGTGGAGGACAATTTTTCCAACGAATTACCAAATGTCGCCGGCAGTGAAGCATGTCCTATTGGCATTTCGGTGGTTGGAACACAGCCGGTGCCGGTGCCGGTGCCGGAAACTTCTCTACCGGAAACCGACCGGCCGGGTTGCTCGATTCCTCGGGATTGGATAAGTCAAACACTCTCGATCAATCTTGCTGCCGGTCGGTGCGAGGCCGCGACTCCACGGCCTGGGGAATGTGAAAAATGTGCTTCGCTCTAAGAAACATTTCTCAAACCGAGAGCAGCAACGCGATTTCAGCAACGAAACCGAAAACGGGGGAAAGGTTGGTTGGTCATGGTTTGGTTTCGGTTCGTTCTTCTGCTTCTGCTTCTCTGTCCACGATTCGCGCTATCGACCGACGGACCACGCGCGCGTACACGTAAATGAAGTGTTGATGGGAGTTTGCTGGTGAGTTGATTCGTTTTTCGCTAGTTTCTGGCGCTCTGGCCAGCTTTTCAGCGCGCACGTCACCACTCACTTTGTGGTGGGAATGCAACCCTCGAGGCGAGCTGCCAGACCGTGCCGTATGCGGTGAGGGTGAGAGAACGCATTTTTGGAATGCCCACCCACCCGTTAACCGGTTATTCGGAACATAAAAGTGAGAAGGAGGAGGATTGGATCCCCATTTTTTTCTCCTGCAACATTCCACGGACTGCAGCGAGCGGATTGTTTGGCAAAGCGGAACACTGCACCGGTCATCGTAGTAGCCCGCGAAGGTGAACGAACTTTATGCGGAAATGAACGAAGCGCGTTTTGGAATGCAGGTCACTGTTTGCGTTTAAACTGGAGTAGGTCATTAGAAGATCTAGCACCGTGCCACGTCATATCCGCCTGTCTGTCTGCATGTCTGTCTAGCTAGTCTTTTGTTTCATTTCCTCTATTTCATTGCATACATGGACACTACAAAATGCTCGACATAAACTGCATAAAAGAAACCACCAGTCCGGTCCATAAAATAACCCTTAAAGGACCTCTTCTGGCCAAAAAAGGGGTTTCAAATTACGACCTTCAAAAGCACATGACCGATGACCAATAAATAGGGGGCCGTCTATGGCCGTCAAACAAACTTGCCCTCTCCATTGGAATGCCGTGGGCCAAAGTTCCATTTTGGTATCATTTTTGTGCCATTAACCAACGAACCCCCATTCATCGCCTTCATCGTCGGTCAAACTTTCATCTCCCACCCAGTGGTCCAATCTTCCATCTGGCACCGAGCAAACGAGCAGCGACAACTTCCTCTTGTCAAAGTTCGTCGCTCGACCCCCTTCGCGACACACTGCACCCCTCCCCCCTCTCTTCCATCGCCCACCAGAAGCCCGATTGCTGTTTTATTGCACAAAATTGCACTTCCCTTATTACGGGGCCGAGCGTAGCGGCTCCATTTTGATGGTCGTACGGTCGCCTTCCGTTCAGGTTTTCGGTTCGGCACCGCGCCACCATGGCGCTGACAAAATGACAAAATCGCAAAACTTTTCGATTCATTTCGGCTCCCCAAATGCCAACGTCATGAGTTCGCTTCAAGGCGTTTTTTGTATGTGTGTCTGTATGTGTGTGTGTGCGCGCGTAGAGAGGTTGAGCGAGATTTACCGTCCGTGGCCAATACCGTGATTCTGCGGTGAACGGAACGTGCAGAAGAAGACGAACAGCGGAGCAACCGAAGCGGAAATTGCTTCACTTATTTAAATATCAACCATACATCCGTTGATAATGCAGTTCCGTCAGATTCGTATTCCACAATTTTTTTTTCCTTCCCTTTCCTTCCCTTGTGTGCCAATTGTGGTGAGAGCACTACGGTCTACTCGTTAAGACGTGTTGCAGTGCGTTATGCTAGCAAGCGAGGAACCGTTTTTTTCTTTCGCTCTTCTAAATCCATTCCATTGGGCCATCTCAAACTTCGCCGACGCGCATTCGCACCTCATTTGCGGCAAACTCTTTTGTTGAAGCTGTGACCCGAATGGAACGTGACTTTTGTTCTCATTTGCATTAGCTAAATTGTTTTTCAATGTTCACGCGGAAGCAATCCACTCCGGGGACTGTCAGACAATCGCGATGATAACGGAAAGCGGAAGAAAAGTTTTCATACCCCCTTTTCCGGTTAACCAGCTCCCAATTTAATGTGTGCAAATGCGTGTTTGAGGTTTGCAAACCTCAATTGAGTTTATCTGTCTTCTTTCGTACATACCTCCGTGCAGTAGGCCACCATTTAGTGGAAATGATTTGCTGTTAATCTATTTTATAACATTCTCTACATGACATGGAAGAGCAAATGGCCAACATGTGTTCGCTTTCCTTCCATAGGATTAATGCTGTCATGCGTCAGCTCATCGGCCCATCTTTCTGCCTTCAATCGATGCTGGCCACCTCTGTACTGTCAGCCAATGGTGTAACCGCAAGACAGGAGATGGACATGAAATACCTCCGCAAAGGTGAGTAACGCGTAGCTGCGTGTCTATCCGACATACACCCAACATATCGGCCTCAGATGGATAAGGCTTACGATGCGGCTCGTATGCTCACTTCGCAGGTTTTTTTTTTGGTCCTGCTCGGAACATCCCTCGAGAATGGACTGCCATGGCGAAGAAGTGATCGAAGAGCGAGCAACGGAAAACCCATTTAGGGGGGGGAAAAAGGTACCGGGGAGAAGAGGACGAAGTTGCTTGATCGATACAGTGACTATTTGCCCAGTTTGATTGATGCCATGTAAATGTTCCGAGCATAAATTGTGGCATTTTATGTGTGACCGCATAAAACAAACGCTACCGGCCGGATGGACGTCGCAGTAGGCGCGCAGTAGCATAGCAATATCATCGGCCAAGGGATATCCGGGGCTTCGGTTCGGGCCTAGCGGTGACAGGCGGGTGACGTTGATGACATTGCTGTCACGAGGCATGCTGCAAGAGCATGTTTGTGCATGCTGCCGATGCTTTATCTTTATCCGCGTTCCGCGTGTTGCATACCGTGGCTCGGTCTCGAGGTCTCGAGGTTTGCGGTTTTCACCACCAGCGATCGTAGTGACCGACGTTCAACGAACCTTAACCAGGCAAAAGTGCAACGATGTTGCAGTTTTATAATAAGTAAATTAGCCTCCTTCTCTCTCTCTCTCTCTCTCTCTCTCTCTCTCTCTCTCTCTCTCTCTCCCGGGGTAGAATGATTTTAAATAAAATAAATTAAATCTCACCGTGCACACAGCCGCAAAGGGTCCCTTTTTTGTACATTTTAATTACTTTCGTGCCGGGTACCGTAAGTCAACGCCATCGTCACCCATGCTTCCTTTGGCACATTACACAAACACGTCGCATGCTCAACGTTCATTAATGCCAGCCGGCAAGGGGGGGACCGCAGCGACGATGACATTCCAGCCACGGTACATGCAAACGATTACACGCGGTTAATATTTTGCGTAAATTGATCTCACATGGTTACTCCTTAATACACTTCTAATAATCCATAATGTGCATGTAGTCAGATTAGTGGGTTCATGAGCCATGCTCGTGGTGTGCGCGTGGTGAGCACAATGTGCGTGTTCGACAGCACATTCAAGCCGCACGCCCTTTACCTCGCGTCACATTGCGGCTTGTATTTTGTTCTGAGAATTCGTTTTCACCCCAACCCGGGTGAGGGGGAAGGGTTCGCCACCGCCTTACCGACCTCAACATCCGACCACAATCAGTTAACATTTCCATCGTCCTGTGCTAGAGACCTGCGCTACAAATAAGGAGGAGGCTGAAGTGGTTGGCTTACAGTTCAGAAGCTTTGCCGTTGGCGGGCGCTGCTTCGAGTGCAAGGTTGAGGCGTATGTAAATATAAATTGATATAATTAATTATGAAAATACCATGGGCCTACCTCTACCAGGCACTCGATCCCGGTCGTGATCATGATTTACCTAACGTTCGAAGCGTGTAACGTTTATTGAGCACACAGCATGAAAGGAAGGCAATTGTGGTCGTGGTGGTGGTGTAGTGTGGGCTTAGACCGTTTGATGCAAGTGGAAAAACTGAATACGGTCGATACGAAACTCGACCTCGATTGCTCGGATTGCCTGGGAGGGTCGTAGCTGAGCTGAGTGGGCTGATCGGTTCTAATCAATCATGGGCGGGTTCGTCGGAACCGTGCGAGATAATGGCACTAAACGATTCTTTAGCTGCGAGGCATTCTGTGTTGTCCCAACCAATTACCAACGGTCACAGAGCCAGAATGGTTCCATTTTCAGCTGCCCAACCTGCGACATGTTGAAGCTAATGTGTGGCTAACGAGTCGTGTAATGTCGATCGATTTGAAACGATGACGCTTTCCTATTATTGGACCGTATTTATGCATTTAATATGTTGGTTGAAGAATGCTTATTATGACTAGTTATAAAGCTTTGCTTATTAAAAGTGGATAAAGACACAACAAATATATTATTACGTTTGAAATAACTTCCAATAACTTTAATCAAATTGAACAAATATTAGCTTAAAATATTCATTGAGTAAAAAATCGAAATATTCTCAAGAACTACTAAACAACAATATCAACATTTCGCTCGCAATATTACAGTAAACCGCATAGTTGAACCATTGATCATAAAATGACCTATCAGTAATGGCATCCTGACGCCTTTCTGTCTCTATCGATTTCCTACTCCACTACCTATTATTGGTTAGACGACAACTGCAAAGAGCAATCCGTCATCGGAGACTAGCAAGTGAGCAAAGCGACACTAATTACTCATACAACCGAGCTACACATACCCTCTTTCTGTTTCTCTCTCCCTCTCTCTCTTATAAACACGAGGGTTATTGGAGTGAGTTTTGCAACCTATTATCGTTTGCCAAACGAGCATGGAAATGATTTTCTTCACACCACACCATCCACCGCAGGTGCCTTAGTGTTAATGCGACGGAACTGTTGACGAGGTCTGTGAAAGTAGACGAAGAAGGGTTCAATGGTAGGGCAGGAACGAGTATGCGAACGACAATGTATTCCATTGGCGTCGTAACTCCAAGGTCGGGGGATAGAACAACGAATGCTAGTTCTGCGGCAGCATAATGTACACTATGGGCAATACTGAGACAGAGAGTTACGATCAAACAAAAACCAAACTCTGCAACTATTTGGAGGCTCGTAAAAACGCGTTGTTGGGTTCGAATGGAGGGAACAGCGAAGGTCATATGCTGGCAAATTTCTGATAATCCGCACATAACATCGATTCTTTGGGTTCTTCGAAGCTGAGCTGCAAAGCGTGAAAGGTGCATTATTAGATATTCAATAACTCACTTACTTATTTGCTTATCATACGCACTGGAACCCATTGTTACGCCGAGTGCATATAGATTATGTTTGAAACATTACCCAACATACCAAGAACTCCGTTTCTAATTAAAAATACACTCAGCAAACAAGCTCGACAAACAGAAAACAGTCTACCTTTTCATTCTGCATTATGTATTAGCCTCACGAAGCATAAGCATTCGTATCATCCAATGAACCGTGTCCCTTGCCCGAAGTAGAATCCAACCGAATGTTGCGTCTGTTTGCCGATTGGCCTCTGTTTGCGTGAAGCAACGAGGAGCGCAGGAGAACCTGTCACACCGTCTTCCTCTCAAAACAGCTTCCCCCCGTCTACCCCGCTTCCACACGCGTCCCTCACGCACTCTGGGCCAGACAGCAACACAGCCCGGGCACCCCCAACCGTGCACCGAGTGCGGTAACGACGGGTGAGTTAATTTCGGGAGTAGGAATTGATTTTACGCCACGGGGAGCTAAATTAGCATAATAGGAAAATGGGAAAAGTTCCACCGCGCGGGCTGAGGGCTTAGAAGACGACCGAGGGACCAAGGGACCGAGGGTTCTGTTGCGAAGGAGCAGCACGGCTAAAGCCAGAAAGCGAAGAGCAGTGCTGAGTGCCTGTCGGAGCAGTCCTTTCACTGGATTGTGTATGCCGTCGCCACCGAGCAGGTGCTCCGAAGATTGTGCTTCGTGTGTGTGTGCGTGTTTTGGGCTCAGACGGAAATGGTGGTTGTTAGGGGGGGTTGGTGAAGGTATGAAGATGTTTAAATTTACCACCGAAAAGGTCCCGGGACTCGCATATCCGGTGGCGGAAAATGGTGTCATTTCTGGGAAAATAATCGTTACCTAGCCGGTGAGCATGGTCTGGTGGCATTAGCCTCGTTACTTTTGTGGCGGTTTTCCATCTCATTCTCATCCTCATTTCCCTTTTCCTTATCCTTATCATGCGCTAAGACGAGTAGAACGTCTCGGAAACCAGAGAATTTATGCTCGCTAACAAACGATTAAATCAATCCACTTTGCTTTCTCTTCATTTCACTTTAGACTGATTACTACTTCGGTTTACTCTGTAGCAAATGATGGCAAGGATGAAAAGAGCTACCACACTCTCAGGATCTTGTGTGTGAGTGTAAATCAGAACAGCTCAAGCGTCGGTTGGTGGTAAGCTTTGGATTAATTTAGCGCGAAATTATACATCATTAATCATTAGCATCGCAAAGCAAAAGTGCACCGCTGATTAAACTTCTCAACGATTATGCTTTCGTAAGTTTTCCACTTAAGTATTTTAGCAGTATACAGCAAACTTGTCAAGCGATGATGACGATGACGTGCATATTTATGATTCCGGCAAGTCGATAATCTAGCAGGCAGATTAGTTGAAGGCGAGTAAAGAAGAACGTTGCCATGGCGACAGTAACTTGGGTGAAACCGTTCTCTCAGCATAGGTGCTACGTGCGACAAGTGGAAAAAGGTTCCTAATTTCTATTTGAATGCTTCACAAACACCACTTGTTGAACGCAAGCGTGATGTAGTATATCTATTTTTAGAACAACCAGAGTAAAATCTTTCCAGCACCGATCTACGATCGTCATAAACACTTGACACACAATCAGTATTGTCAGCGAGAAATGTCACCGGCGCGATTTTATTACCCTCGATCATAGACGACGCTGGCAGCAGCAGCGTTCTGAAGACTTTGGAGACATTCCAGTAATAATGTAAACATCCGGAGTGTTTCAAAAAAACCGATGGCGCTGAAAGGGTTTGATCATGTGTGTGACGAATCAAGCAATAGGAACGAGAGCACGCGTGTTCGTGTATTCTGGAGTAACTGCAACACCAACGACAAGTGGTTCCGTTCAGTAAAGATCAGTCTTCGATTCGCTTTCAGAACGTCGAGTTTCTTCTGCGTGTGCTAGCAAACGAACAAACAAAACATATCTTAAAAGTAAAATGTATCGCAGCAATATCGAATTTGAAGTCGTTTGTGTTTCTTAATTGAAGTGTAGTTTCCCAAATAAAATAGAATTATAATTCATATGCTGGCCATTGATCAATGAATGAACCGATTATTAATTGCCCGCCCGGGCGGCGAAAATGGTGTGCAACAGCGTTTGAGCGTTGGAAGCATTTACGGTTTCACACTTGCAGACTCCGAGTGAGCTGAAACCGTTCAGTACTCGATCCTCGAACCACTAATCGATTCGTGAAGTGCCCCATTCACAAAAGAGTGCCGCGTGTCTGTGTGATGATTTCTGTGTGTCTGTGTTCGACACGTTGAAAGGCTCTTCAGCTGGAAATAATTAAAATTAATTGTACTCGATGCAGAAACCGCACGTTTGCAAAACCACAGGAATGTGTAATGCAAATTCAATCACCATCTTCGTGATGCGTTGCGTCGGATGCGTCGAAACAAAAAGACCACCCCACCTCCTCACGTGATATTTCTCCCGAGCCCACCTTTGTCCTACTATCGAACGATTCGAACGCTGTGGAAAACCATCATCATCATCATCGAGGGCGAATCGAGTGCGGTTTTCACCGAGAGTGGCGCTGATGCTGCGCTCGAAGTAATAAAGCAAAAAGTGCGAGTGAAAACAAAAATAAAAACAGAATCATCATCGCGATAATGCATTTTAATCGCTTAATAGTGGCCCGGACCCGAGGCAATCAATAAAACCCCGAAGCGTTGGCACGCGTTGGCCGCACCCACCCCGGTTGCTGCAACAAAAGGCAAAACGGGCATCGGTCCAGTGCGCTGTCCCCGTACAGTATCTCTGTTGGGGGGCGCATTATCTTGTGACGGTGTTCCGGTTGCAACGAGAGTTACCTTCACTGAGAACGAGAGAACGAGATCAGGCGAAGAGTGATTACGCGACGAAATGATACGCCCCCTAGCAGGACGCTCGTTCAACGATCTGCGTGCATATTTCTGAGGTAAACCAACATAAATTATCCCACGGACAACAATCGAACCGTCCGTCCGTCCGTCCGTCCGCCCGGGTCCGGAAAATGAATGATGTGCGCCCGATGCTTCGATGGCCGGTTCGATCCCTCTCTCGGCAATTTGTTGCTTGCCCTTTAATTCCATTAGTGCTGCCTTCTTCCTTTATCCGCACGTCCGCACTGTCCAGGTTCGATCGATTGGTACCAACAATCCATCGATTACAGACTCACACACACACACACACACGCACAGAATGGTGATAAACGGCACTGGACTGGGGTGGCACATCAACCCGGGGGCCACCATTCGCGCCGGTTCACATGCCGTGGCCGTTCGTCATGCCCCAAACGAGGTTGCCCTTTGGATTCGTCGGCTTGGCCTGTGTTTGTTTAAATTGTGCTGCATTCACTCTTCCACTCTCACGTCTCGCGGTTCACCAGTAATCCTGGGCCATGCCAACGAAGGGAATCGATACCACCGGGGGTGAGATTGGACGGATTTATCGCGGAGGAAATGGATTACTCTTATCCCACCGGCTTTTTCGCGAAACGAGGAAAGGGTGGTGGCCAAGCAACCACACCAAACAATACGTAGCAACAACGTTACTATCCAACCAGACCTAGTGCCAGGCTACTACGACCGACCGAGAGTTGCCCTTCCCGATGCCTATGATCACCATATCAGTTCAATGTTGCTCCTCTCTAGAGAGAGAGAGAGAGAGACAGAGTGCGAGGACCAATTTGGAACTCCGGATCATAGTCGCCGTTGAACTCGAGCGTCATCATCGTGGTCGTGGTCGTCGATCTGGCTAGCGGCTGCAGTGTTCACCAATATTGCGTGCAAAAAACAGGGAATCGCTTGTGGAACCATTTCGGTGCGGATTACCGAAAACGGCCATAATCCAGGTCATCGGTATCCGGGAGGGGTGACCGCGGGACGACCCGTTGGCCAGCGTAGCTGATGGATCGCTTCAGGAGCGAAGCTTATTTTGCCGAGAAGTAAATGTATCGTACTTAAAGCGTTTACTTTTGGCCCCCGGTTTGCCATCGGTATGTGGCCTCGATTCTGATGAAACAATCGGATTGAATCCGGAGCACCAATGTGTTTGTACCAAATCCGGCGCTGCCGGTGCGGGATCGTCCGGGTTTCATTTATCCTTCGCAACATACGCATTACTTACATCCCATTTGACCGATTGTATGGTTTTGGAGGGAGAAAAAAAATGAATATATTAAACCGGAGCAAAGACGGACATCCGAAGATGTGGAAATTGGATTCCATCTCCGTCTCCTGCATGATTTCTTCGGATGATCCTCGAAGACTAATAAAACCCGTTTTTTTTTCCTGCTCGTATGAAACGCTAACTTCACTTCCATGGCTCGTGGGATCACAACGCCACATCGCCAATAACTGATGACGGATGTCAACATCCGCGCGAGAACGAGTTGCAGGCATTGCTCACATCGTCGACATCATACGAGATCCTAAGGGCTTTGAGCGGTCGTCTTCACCGATGAAACCTAGATATCTTTAGATCGAGATAGAAGAGACAGGTCCTAGCCCACCATAAAAAAAGAACCGAAATGGCCACAGCATTGACCCCGGGGGCGGGTAACATAAAAGAGATCCCGAAGATTGCTCCCCCGAGGGCGAGAGGAGGGTCGATTGGTGTTTCAACCCCGAATGGATAGTACAAAGTGAATTGATGTTCCCTTCACGACTCGTGTATACCCGGGGAAACGTCGAAAAGTTTATGTTTTTTTGTTGTTAAGCGGAAATACAATACCTCAAGAGGTATTGAAAGCATTTAAAACTTTAAAGTATTTACTAGATCGTTGATTGTTGCCGTCGAACCATGAATTGCTTGGGACATACCAAACAAACTCTATCGTAAAACGTTCTCCGCTGGATTCATGTTGGATCAACTTACCTGTAATGAAAGAAAGGCACATAATTAAATT
>NC_064874.1:92401901-92409401 GCF_943734745.1 Anopheles darlingi
TGCGCTAACGTCAGCTGATGCGTCATAGCATGTTTATCTCATTACCGGATCGGACGCGGCAACTGGTTGATGGGCCGTTGGTTCGAGCGAACCGAGCGTTCGGGGGGCCCATTCCGGGTTCCAATTAGTGCCGTAAAACAGAATTCCTCTTAAATGAGGCATTATGGTACGACCCTTTTTACTGGAGACGAGAATCTTGAGGAGCAGCGGATGAAATCTTAAAGTCGTTCGTCGTAGCATCAGGCGTTACGATTTGACTTTAAGGTGCTTTTCATTTTAAATAATCCGCACAATTGATGCGGACATATTTGCCGGGAAACCTGAAATGATCAAATACAATCATTTCTTCGGAGTTGAATACAAACATCCTTTCTTTTCATTTCCTTTACGCTCATACCATTGTACTGTTGTATTGCTTTCCCTCGAGCATCGATGGTTTCGGCCTGATGGTGGCAAAAGTTCAAAGAGCAAAGCACACAATCCATTGGTCCCATTGAAGCAGCTCGAGTGATCTTCTTAAATTGCTTCGTCAGTTTTTATCCAAACCTTCACCCCAGGACAATGCAGCAGCCTGTCTCCCGTGGAGAAGTCGTCGCTGAAGATGCATTCCGAAGAAGCAGCACTCGTCACTGACCAACGCCAGTTCCCTGAACTGCTTCGTCTACAGTTTGAGCAGTTCCAGCGAATTACCCACCACCGATGACTCCATCGCTAGCACCAGCGGCACCACCTCCAAATGGTTCATTCAACATCATTTTTATGACATTTTCCGTCGAAGCACTAGCGGCGTTGGCAGGAGCACCAGTAGCAGCAACCATTATCATCAACGTCACCCCCGTGAGATTATCATGGAACCGTTCGGTAGTGGATGGAAACCCCGCCGTGCTGGGGGCGTGCATACTTGCGCCAAGGAGCCACGAGTGCAATTCACCTTCTAAATTATGCTTCATTACACTTTTTCGTGCCGACGATCCGTCAGGCTGGCAGGTACGAGAGGGGGCCAAAGAGAAAGGAATGCAAGTGACCGGCTACCGAACCTCCTCTGCAATCCGTTGGAAGTTTGGAATTTCTGAGAGGTGGGAGCTCGATGCTCGAAACCATTGTAG
Source organism: Anopheles darlingi (assembly GCF_943734745.1). NCBI lineage: Eukaryota > Metazoa > Arthropoda > Insecta > Diptera > Culicidae > Anopheles > Anopheles darlingi. Next base: position 92,403,008 of record NC_064874.1, read on the forward strand.
CGGTTGCACCGTTGCCACCTGAGAACATGATGATGATGATGATGACGATGGTCTGAGCTGCTGAGCTCCACCGATACCCTTTGGCACCGGGTGGAGGAGGAACATTCCTTCAAAAGTAAGACGATGAAGATGATGGCGCATTTGAAGGTGCTCCACAGGAAATTATATCATCACCAACCCACTGGGCACCAACCCCGGGCATCATGTGAAGATGTAAATTAAATTGCTTGAGAAGAAACATAAGCATACGCTCGGTAAGGTGGTTGACTTCGGGACAAGCGGGGAGGGCATAGAGGGAGACTTTTGTAAAGTCTGGACGACCTTCGAGCACCTTCCAGCAGCGGCAGTACCTGATTGAAGTGTCAGGTTAATGACCATAAAAGCAGCTCAAAAGAGCGCCATTTATGTTGCATTAACCACAGTTCAACCACTCGTCGGTTTTCGTTTACATTTCGTTAGAGCAAAGCCGGATTCCAAGTCATTATAGTTTTCGAATGTTGAATCATCGCATTTGGCCAGTCAGTAGTGCACACCGATGAGAGCGTCCCAAAAGGATCCCCTTTTGTGCTTTTGGGGAGCTAAGTAGAGTTTAATAATCAAAGTGTAAAGTGAACAAAGACGCAACCGATGGAACTGATGCAACTCACGCATCTTAAATAATATTTAACAGGTCAACAAGGTGACACCGTGCCGGGTACCGTCATGATGGATGACCGGCTCCATCTCTCGCCTCCACCGGAGTTCGAAGTTTCGGTGCAATCGCACCACAAAAACTGTTTAGCTAAGCGTCCTCCATTGTTTGCACGCCGTAGCGCTACTTCCCTGATGCTAATGGACAGATAAGCCGCCACTCGAAGGTGGTGGTGCCGTTTTGAAGATGGACACGGACTAACGCGGCTTTGTGTGTGTGTGTGTGTGTGATTCGCCCTCGCGCCGTCAAACCGTCCTGTCAATATGCTCGCGATCCGCTGCCCTGATTATCCGACACGCGTGCGCCCGTCCGTACTCGAATCGTTTGACGATTCTGAACGCCAGGCCAGATCCGGTGCAAACAGTGTGTCAACGCGACCACGAGGTTACGCTTGAGCGAACTGAATGTGCCTTGGTGTCACCACCGGGTAGCTTCTCGTTGACCTAAAATCAGTGCACAGGTCTCGGGGTCTCCGGACAATCCGGGCAAGGTTTGCTACTGCTGCGGCAAACGGAATACCGAATCCGGGGCCCGCTTCATGATTTATGCATGGAACTGCGATGATTTCGTGAGTGCTGCAGTAAATACACTCTCGCCAGCACTCGGACTTGTTTCGGCCACGGCCGACCACGTACACGTGGAGTAAGTGAAAGGAGTTCGTCGACTTTAAATATGATGTGATGAGGCATATAATTTTCAGTTCATTTTGGAATAGAGAAGGTACTGACTATGTAGGAGTTTCCTTGGAATGTGAATGACAAAAGTAATGAAAACATCATTTGGGTTAATGTTTGTACGAAGACCACACGGACAAACGATTTCTAGACAATCGCAGGATCGCATCGTTTCCAGTTCCACTTCGTCCAATCTAGTTTACAAATTAACGAACCTCCTTCTCGGTGAACCACCAGCAGCAGCCAGTGATTGATGGTCTCGACATCAAAGCAATTATTCGTCCAACGCAGCACATTAACATTGACACGTTACCGTTGTCGTGTCGATCGTGCAAATGGTGTACCCTCCCGTGGGGGGGGAGAAAACCCGACGATGTCACCATGAAAACAGGTGTACCAGGTGTACGTCGCGGCACGGGCCGTAGAGATCGCCATTGGACAAATCCTTCCTTCCAGCTTACAAGGTTCAACAGTGGCTCGCGAGCACGACATGGTTCGCAGGACATGATGAGCGTATCATCGTGTCTAATGGTTCGCTTCCGCCCATCGCGACGGAAGAAGCGACGGTCTTGGAGTGCAATAATGGGTAACCGCGCATAGTGGGGTGAAGGTGAAGAGGGCGTTAAGCTAAGTTATTATCATACGATAACAAGATTAGCTACTTGACTTGCAGCCCGCGGTCCGCTTGGAGCCGCCTTGGAGACACCACCATATGGAGATAGCGTGGAAGCCGGATGTGCTCAAACACGCCTTGGTCACGCTGGATATCGTGAGGTGTGTGTGTGAGGTGTATACCGGAAGTGGAAGTGGATAGTATGGAACGCATGTGGTGCACAGGGAACACTACTACTGGAACTGGAGCAGACCTGAAGGTCAGAGTGTGCCCGAGTTGCATGGAATAAATATTTGAGCGAGGAAATGGAATAATTAACACTTCAGCACCCAGCAGGCTGTGCCACAGTGTTGAGATTGGATAATCAGCGTCCTTGGATTCCACGTCAAACAGTTCCTTTGTCTATTGTGTAGGTACTGTAACCACCATTCACTGGAAATAACCTTGAAATTAACGGCAACGCCTCTAGAATATTTTATTAGAAAAGGGTTTAAACTTTTTTTCATGAGGTCTGTTCAAAATTCTTAGTTCTTAGTCTTTGCATCAAATCAATTCCTCGCGAATCCTTCTGTTATAATCACTCTTGCAGCACTCACCACCACTGGCGGTCTCCTCTAATCGGTTCAATATCTCTTTGTTCAAATCCATCTTGCCTCAACAAGGGTTTCACTCGACACGTGAATGGCCAAACCGAAAAGTGTCCTTGCTGCGTCGTGTCCTACCATGGCAGGACGCATAAAAGCGACGACATGACTTTACACCCATCTCGCGGTACCAAAAAAAACAGCGAAAGGGGCATCCACCAGACAAAAGCACATTCGCACGGTGCTCGACGAACTTTCCACTCGATTGCCAGTGACACGCTGAATGCGGGAAATCATGCGAAAAGCCCCACTTCCTTTCCTCCCCATCGGTGTACAATGCAAACGAGCCACTACTGGAGCCGGTCCTATCCTGGCGATGGTCTCATGAAACGTTTCCTGCTCTTCTCGAAGCATCGTGAGCGCCGGTTCGGTGCTAAAGCTCGTTCAGATTTGAACTCAGGCTATATCCCCTTCATGATGATATTGGCACTTAATGCCTCGGTAAGAAGCGCTAGAAGAAGGAGGATGAGGACCTTCTTACCGTTTGCAGGTGTTCGTGGTTGGCCTTTAAGCGAAGGTAGCTTAAGGTGACTAAGGAGGAAAATCTTTACCGGCAGCATACCGGGTGCTAAACGGGTTAAATTTATTGAAAACGGTCACAACCCCATCCCGTGGTAATTACATTTACGCTTTGGCTTTGGTGAAATGTGTTGGATCCCTTTTTCGGATCGCGGATCGATCGGAATAGCAGCGCTAGACGCGTGGTTGTGGCCGATCCTTCGACGATTGAGCTGCCAAGATGGCGAAAACACGAATTGTAGACGACAGTTTCATCTTCGAATGCGATTTGCGAGCGAGAATTTTTCCATAAAACTTCTTCTTATCAACTTTCAGCTTCAGGTCATTCATCCCTCGCCTTCCAAGAACACCAACCAGCCAACGAGGCGAGTGGGCCAGTGTCTGCCCGCTGATTGAATCAACCCTAATTGCACCATTGTATCGGTGCGGGAAAAATATCATTAAATTAAGCAACGGAGAAAGTAAAATGCTAATAATTGACTTACAAAGTTGACGTTCATTGGCCCACAATGAATTTCAACTTCAATCTACACGATAACGACATTTGCATCGATCGCCATCGCCGAACACCATCTGCAGTCGACCGTGGCGGCCACGACGCTCTTCTGCCCCGCGATCCGTGCCATGGCGTCTCGGGTTCTCGCAGTGGTAGCTGTTGGAGCAAAGTTTTTCCAGCCGTTCACCTGTTACCCGGGACCGACGGCGACCGTGCACGACCATTCCCTACCCATCGCCCCACTCGGAAAACCCCTTTTTGGGAAAAGACGGGAGGCGAACACTCGGCGAAGATGTTAATGAAGGTCGTAATAAATCAAAATCGGTGCTCATTTTCTCGAGTTTTCTCGTTGCCAGCCTGCGATGGGTTCGGGTTTGGTGTGGGTTCGCTAAAATGTTTTCCATTCTTTAGACCACTTTCGCTTCATTTGCGCGCCGGATGGGCATTTCGGCTCGCCATGCTACGGACGGTTTCTGGTGGGGGCCGTCTCAACTCCACGGAACACACCGGAAGACGCTGGCAAACGAAATAAAATATCAATTAATCTTCTCCCACGGGAGTCCAACGGAGGACGGAGCGTAATGGCTCAGGGAACGCCAGCCATCCACGAGCCTTTGTCTTTCCAACTTTATGACAACATTAATTTTGTTTACCAATCTTTCCGCGCGAGGACGCAAAACTTTCACATTCGGCTTCCCGATTGCGCCGATAGCGTACTATCGGTGCGATCGGCCCCCGAAACCATGTCCGCATGCACGGAAACGGATGGAACTGCCGGATTTTCGAGCTGTCAGGATCAATCAATTTCTCATCAGTGTCACGGAATACCGGCGCAACCTAAGGTGTAAAGGTAGATGTCATCGCAGCAAACTTTGGGCCGCTGCCTGCCTTTGTCCTTCGAACGGATGGCCGAAGGAATTAGCCGTAGCATGGCATTAACATGGGGAAACAATAAATAAACGAACATGAGGCCAGAGTTTGCGTATGAGCACGTGACAGGATCATTACCTTCAAAGGTTCCTTTGGTTTTTCTGTTCGATCGATTCCAAGCCATCGAACTCCAACAAACCCCCATAATGAAAACCCCAGTAGGCGATTGGTTTTCTGCGTAAAAAAGCTTTTGTTGCAGAAGACTTCACGCGCGCCTACCACCGGAACGTACTTCATACGCCATGGCCAAGAACAACAATACACCGATTCACCCCGCGGTGTATCGAACTGCAAAAGGACAAGACTAGCGCCTGTCAGTGACCCAAGAAACACGGGAAAAGATGGAACCGGCGTAAAGGCACTAAGAGGATTGACTTGGACACGAGCGCCCGACAAACGAACGCGTAGGAAACGGCGCGTAACCGGCCAACAGGCCTCGGAATGGCTTTACCGGTACCTTTGGGCAAACCGAAAAGGACACGGAAGGAATGAAAAAGGAGAAAACTTGGCTCGCTTGGAGACAGAAGCGTAGCCGGAACACGAATTCCACCCTTTTCGTGCGGCAGGGCGAGTTGTAAAGAATCGTCGACCTTCCGGAGGTGACGTCGAGCACGCCCGGTCCAGACAGACACCGCACATTCCGGGCGAAAGAGTTCCAATGAAGTGGCCCACCACCGTCGTCGCCGTCGGCAGCGGTAAAGATAAGAGGAACTTCATTTCGTTGGATCCTTTCTGTTCCTTTCTTCGAGCGTCTGCTTTACACTTCTACCCAACCCCTCCCATTCCCGGTTGCACCACTCCGCATTCTTGCACTTTTCCCAAGTTCCTCGGCCGCGGCCAGTGTCAGTTGTTGCTGGCGTTCTTGGTCATTTGTAACCTGGCCTTTTGCTGTATTGTTTATGCGGATTCAAGCCGTTTGCTGAATAGAGTGAAGTGGAGTAGAGTGTCCTTTCAGTCCCCGTGTCAGTGGTCTCCTGTGTTCTCACCACAGTCTGTGGTGGCGTGAAGCCCTTAAATCCTTCTTTTTCCCTTTTGTCCAAAGAATTCAATCATCGAGCAGCACTCGCCATGGTGCCAAGGATGTCCACTGTATGCGACACACTCTTGGTGTGTGTGTTTGTGCTCCTGGAAGCGATTCTAATCTCTGCTCCACGGTGAGAAGTCGTCTCGAGCGGAAATGTTGTCGTAATTACGATACCATGTGTTTCTGGTTTGAAAAGATCCCGAAAGGACCATCATGGCCAATGTAATCAGCGTCACTAGAAACTGTATCCTGTGGTAGTAGCTGTCCAAGCCTTCCGAGTGATGAGTATCTAGGCGCTGCTTGAAGGAAGATGAATAAATTTGATGAAAAACTCTCCCACGAGCACCACTACTTGTCGTCTGCGTGAAGAAGCGTCCGTTAATGAGCAAGTTACGACAAATGAGGTTCTCGACTGGAATGATATGTCATGTCTACAACACCAAATGGCCACTACGTTGAATGCATTTCGCATTCAACATGGTCTTGTGATTCACATGAGCGAAAACGGGAACATTTCAATAGAACTTTCTCGACATATTCAAATTGTAAATATGCCAATTATTTTTGTTGTTGTCTTTCCTTCATGTATTAAATAAATTCAATTTAAGAATTTTGAAGTTGTCTGAACTTAATGTTCCTTTGCAATTTCTTGAATCCTTCAACAATTTCATTTACTAATTGTTATGTTAAGTTACATTCCCCCCTTGAATAGCCTAATCTTCAGTAACACAATGGCACCGTTGAGGTATCCCACCAACAATAGGCTCTCCACCTTCTCTTATCAGCTTATTTGTGGACCTCCT
>NC_064874.1:92431901-92449401 GCF_943734745.1 Anopheles darlingi
ATGGCACACCATCACGTTTACGCGGCCCTTGGGACCATGCGTTTCTTCCTTGTGTTCGGGCTTCTTGGATCCCCTTTTTTTTCGGTTGCTTGAGCTACTTTTGCTCCCACTTTTCGGGGCCGGCTTTCGTTCGTTTCCTGTACAGACGGCAGCAGGCGAGGAGTGCAGCGTTGCCGTGCCGTCGCCGTCGTCGTCGTCGTCTTCGTCGCTGTCGGTTGGCGTGGTTGGCACAGCAGCAATTGGGCTGTTGGGCTGAAGGAAATAGTCATTTCCTATTTGTGTGCTGTCGAAAATATTAGACATGCACGTAATTTCCTCGGAAATGAGATTTTGATTTGTTGTGTGTTGTGCGGCTCTTACAGAGATACCGAGACGGCGGTGCTGACACGCTGCTCGCCGGCACCTTCGGTGGATTGTCTTAACGTTAGCTTCAGCTACAGCTGTCTAGCCACGATCTCGTTGACATAAGCATTGACATTCTGTTCGATGTCTGTTGCAAAAGTTTTAATAAATTCCTTTGAAAGTACGAGCCACTTTTCCAATTAACATTCCTCCTCGATCGGCCGCCATCGTGCCTCAAAATGGAAGGCAAAGTGGGCGGAATTGGACCATAAAGATGGAAGGTTATGCAAAACTCAAGCATTATCTTGCTGATAAATCGAATCGAGGCCCATCATTTTGCATATACACGATTGACTTTGCAGCATAAGCATCGGCGGCGTGGCTATAACCGTTGAGATCATTGTTTAAAGAAGAACCAAACGGGATTCTCTCTCTCTCTCTCTTTCTACTGAATTGGCCCCTTGCGTTCGGTTATCGCGATGCCTGATCCACAAAAGGAAGGCTCAATTTATGATCTATCGCTTACCGGTTCGCTTCATTCGTCCAGAGAACCGAATGCTTTCGAATCCGTGGAATTGGAATGATTTCTGTTATCTACAGCATAACCGTATTTGGTCCTCCTCACTCCACCGGTTGTCTTATGCCGGCTGCATCATTCATTTATCCAATTTTCCTCCAGACAGTTGCTTCTTTCTTCCAGTTGCTCGTGCTTTTGCTGCTGCTCAATTATTTAAGGCGCAATATCGTGCAATCCACTTCCGGAGTCGTACATTTCCCCCTCGCCGTCTTCTTCCACCTGCACAGATTCTAAGGTCAGACAATCCACAATCGTTCGCTTCATTTCGCAGTTGCGAGGGCGGCCAAGAATGGACAACTTTTTCCCTGTTCGATTCCAGGTTCGACTGAAAACAGTACCGCTATGGAACGGTATCGCGATGCGGGGGAAATGGTGATATTTGCTAAATTTGTTTCGATGGTTTACGCCAATGCTAGCCTGTTAGCTAGCAGCGCAGGCAGTCCCTTAACTAGCTGACGTGTGTGATAAATGAACCTTCGTTCGTCAATATTTAAATCGAGATCCAGAAAGGTTGGCAGTCAGTGCGAAACGGGCACAAGGGCTTGCATGGGCGCGGTGGCAATGGCCCCGAAATTGAAACTAATCAAATATGTTCGTGATTGCAGTCACTTATAGCCCGGCGTCGAGCTAGAGCGGTCGCCACGGCCGCACCCTGCATAACCATGGTGCGTGCCATGCTGCAGCACGGGCGCCGTTCTGCAATGTGCTGCAATCAATGGTTTTATGCTGGATTTGTTTTTCATAAAAGCGAACTATACCATGCGAACTGGTAGGTGGTCGATGAGGTTTACGCTTTTGCATGCCACGGCGCTGCGCAACGGTGCCAGGGTCAGGGAGGAAAATGGAACAGATTTACGCCAATAAATTATAGCCTTTTTGGTGTTGCATCGATTTTCGCAAAGGCTGTTTAAGGTAAGGTGTTCATAAATGTTTAATATTTAATTTCAGCAGCGTCAAAATTGCACGCAGCATGATTTGCATATCATGTCGGTGAAGAAGTGCGCGGTTTAATGTTTTCTGCTCGCTTTCAATTCAGGCCTACATCTCATCAGCACAACTGTGCAGTAAGGCGTCATAGAGGTGTTTCCATTTCTCTTTTTTCCAATTTATAAACACCACGACCCGAGGAAACGGTGAATCCACCTGACACTTTATCTGATTACACGAGCACGGCATCGAGCGCCAACTTTAAGGCTCAATCTCTTCGTGGTTCGAACACACATACTAACAGACCAAACGGATAGACAGCCGGTAAAACAATTCACAACACTGCAACCGGATGCCTTGGCCGTTAGTCGCTCGTCCGGAAGGATGCGCCACAACCGGTTGTCGGTTAAGAATTCAAACCAACTGCGAAACCATGCAGACGTCCCCCGCACTTGCGGAAGGAAATGTAAAATGTTGCCTTCGTGCTCGGTGTTATGATTTTTGTTTAGAGCGTACCTGTGCGCAAAGTGTAACAGGGAAAAAAAAACGGTGAAAACAAATTTAATTTTCACAAACTTTTCCACCATCTTTCCTTTCCGGTGCGGATGCGATGCTTGGTACCAGGTAGAAACATGGAACTTAACGAAAACGTGAGCAAAACAACGCAGAAAGCAGCCTCAACGGTAGCAGCGAGAAGGAAAAACTATTGAAACATTACAAGCGCGCTCGGAAAACTATATTTTCCAGTGTTGTTTTTCCCGCACGGACGAACGTTCTGGCAAAACCGCAGTCGCGCACCACTCCCCCATTTTCCGGGGTTGAAATGCTGGATGATGGGTGATTTAATTAAAACGTGGCCGACAAGTGATCCATAAGCAATGATTAAAAGCGGTACCGAGGCAAAGGTTTCGAGGCTGGGATTGTTTCGGCCAAATTGTTCAAGTGCCAGTCTAGCGGAAGATGTGTTTCCGCCCCCGGGGGAAAGGCAGAAGCCGGGCACGGCGCGCTAATGAACGATGGGATTGTTTTACGAGAGAAAGGCACGCGGGTGGAATAGCAAATAAATTAGTTAGTTTTCCCTCGTGCCGCAGGACTGAAGCTTGCAGTTTTCCTCCTGAGAAGCCAGAATTGCTCTACTTCCTCCATTCAACTCCAGCATCCAGTTCTGTGCATTCAGTAATATTATTATTAGCTAAATCTTTGGTTTCCACGAGGTATGCAGTTACATTCATTCTTTCGAATGTTCAAGAAGTCTTCACGGTCATCGGATCACCTAAATGTCAGGTTCAAGGGATCGAACCGTTCCGGATGTCCCAATAAAATTAAATCAATAGCACCACGATGAAACCTACACGAGGTAAAAGGCAAAGGGCTCGTCTAGACGGATCCACCAACGGCATATGGTCTAGGCATCCATTGAATTTCCCAAAGCACCTCACCCTTACTCTCCGGGGAGCGTCAAAACCAAGGCGTCGGCGAATGATACAAGATAGACCCGATTTTATGCAGCTTGATACGACGTTCTTATAGCCTTATGATGAAACGAAATGATGTTCCATTTAGGTACAGATTTGATAGACCAAATGTGTTATGAGGAAGCAGAAAACGGATCATCACAATACTAATGATCGACTATGCCATAGCTTGTTTTCTAGTCGCTTTCATTTAGAGTAAGTAATCGTCCTGGATTTCTAATGCTGCTTATAATTCGTGATAATCTTTTGAATGTGTGTTAACCAACGTTTATACCTTCACGGATCGCAATTGAGTTTCACGAATCGTCTAACACAACGTTCGCCTTGTCGACCATTGTCGCCTGGCTGAGATGCACAGCGATGAGGATTGCACTGCATGGGTTCGCTCGTCCCCAGCCGATCTGTATTACAAACGCATTTCGGCTAGTGTCGTCGAGTCAAAATCCCGGCTCAACAACCTGTGCCAACTATTCGATAAAGTGTTGCTGCAAAGGACAACCAACGTAAGGGCGACCTGGCCGACGAACGAATCACCATCGCGCCGTCGCAAGTTCAAGATACTCGACCAGCGATCTTCCTCATCGGATTCGTCGGACGAGGACGAGCTGAAGGTTGAATCCACGGAGGAGCTGATCAACAAAATACGACATCCACTTCGGTTGCACAGCGAGCTATGGTATAATGATCCAGGCGAGCTGAATAACGGGCCATTGTGCCGTTGTTCGGCACGATCGCGCAGCACCGGTATCCATCACGGCAAGTATCGTGGGGAGCACCGTTTCCCCAAATGTATCCCGAATTCGAACAACGCCGACAAGCTACATCACTATCGGTAATCATTACTGCCCTGTATCCTTGCAGACATTCGATTAATGACAGATTGTCCTTTGCAGCATCACCATCTCGCCATCAACGAACTTTTTCATCCAAAATCCAACCATCATCGAGCACGATGATCACGAGTTCCTGTTTGAGGGGTTTTCTTTGCTAACGCACCAATCGATCGAAGAGCTGCCAAGCTGCAAGATGATCAGGTATAACATCGAGTACACGATCCTGTACCAAGCTGAGCCGATGCCGCAAAACTTCACGATCCGCGAGCTGGACCTATTCGAACGCTACTTCTTCCGGGAGCTGCTCGAGCTGATCGACTTCAACGTGCAACCTTCGGGGACAGAGGTCAATTCCTCTTGCTCCTGCTATCACTTTCTGCCACGTTTCGTGCGCGATCTACCAGACAACGGTAAAGAGGTGCTTGCAATGAGCGAAGTGCTACGCTACTTGCTGGACAATTCTGGACCCCTCGTACTGCCGGAGATGATGGCGATGGCGCGAGCGAGCGAGTGGCAGTACTACGTCGATTACGTTAACGGGATGATCGTGACAATCCCAGGTGCGAAACCTCACTCCTTGCGAGTCGATCAACTTAATCTCGACATGCCGCAGACAAAGGCTCTTAACTGGTACCCAACGATAGTGCACTACAGCTACCGTTCACCAAAGCTGTGCAACGCGAGCAACCCCGCATACCAAAAGGTATGGCAAGAGTACATCAAAAACAGACATCTGGTGGCCAGCATGGTAAAGCCAACCATGGAGGATCTGCATAAACTAGAGACGATTGAAAAACGGTTGCTCGACATGCGTAACATGCAGGGAACCCTCAAGCGCAACGTCAAAATTACGATCAGTGCAAAGTCCTTCCACCGAACTGGCATTCGAGTAGATGTCGTGCAGCATGCAATGCTCATTCCAGTACTCACTGACCACCTGCGTTTCCATCGATCGTTGGACGTGTTAGAGAAACAGATCGACTATCGTTTCACTAACCGCTACACACTTCAGCTTGCACTCACACACGGCACCTACGCAAACAACGGTGGCACGAATCCAGATCACGTGCGCAACGTACTCGCCAATTGTGGTATCCTAAATATGAACCCGCGCAAACGTAATGTCCACTCAATGATTCGGCCGCATTCGGGCAAGAAAAGCGAAACCGCATTCAACCGGCGACATAATGAGCGACTTGCGTTCCTCGGCGATGCTGGTATCGTATTCAGCGCTTCTGTGCCTCTGTTCCACATGTTTCCCAATCTCGGAGAAGGTGGACTATCCGTGTACCGAGGAGCGATCGTGGAAAAACAACATCTTGTCGTACTGGCCAAAAAGCTGCATCTGGAGGAGTTCTTGCGATGCGCGCATGGTTCCGCAGCATCTAACCGCACGGTGGCGGATTGCTTCCAAGCACTGATGGGTGCGCTTCTGCTGGATGGAGGTATCGCCGTGGCCAGCCGTGTTTTCGCCAGCACCCTTTACGGTCCGGATGAACCGAAACTACACGAAATCTGGACCAACTATCCGCGGCATCCGCTGCAACAACAGGAACCAAATGGTGATCGGCATCACATTGAATGGTGCGAGAGGCTTAAAACACTGACGCGCTTCGAGGACTCGATCGGCGTAAAGTTTAACCACATACGTTTGTTGGCTCGCGCATTCACCGATCGGTCGAGGGGCTACACTGCGCTGACTCTCGGCACAAACCAGCGCCTCGAGTTTCTGGGCGACGCAATGCTGAAGCTGATCGGTACCGAGCATGTGTACCGCCACTTTCCCAAGCACCACTCACGACACCTTGCAAACTGGCGCAACCAGCTCGTTTGCAACAGGACGTTGGCCACGGTGTGCGACGATCTGGGCATGGCACACTATGCCATCATCTCGAACCCGAAGACGGAGCTGAAAATGAAGGATCGAGCCGATTTGTTGGAAGCCTTCATCGGTGCATTGTACGTTGATAAGGGGCTGCTGCACTGCGAGAAGTTATGCGAGGTGTGTCTGTTCCCGCGATTGCACGAACTCATCGAGAACCAGGAGCGGAATGATCCCAAGACGAAGTTGCAACAGTACTGCCACGCGACGCACCCCACGTATGGTAGCACTCCAGACCATCCGCTCTACAAGCTGATTGGTTGTATCGGTTCAATGAAAAACCGCGTCTGTACGGTTGGAGTGTATTTCCAAGGCAAACAGTTAGCAATTGCGAACGGTCATAGCATCCGACAAGCGGAAGAGAACGCTGCCAGACTGGCACTCGAACAGTGCAAGGACCTATTTCTGCCGCTTCGCAATAAGAAGCACCTCATGTCGCAGAAGCTACGAGATCAGAAGGTACCGTCGTCCTCCAATGTTAGGGAGCAGCAATCACCGAAAGCCAAAATTCAAGATCAGAGTTACAACAGTGACCTCTATGATTTCGTATCGGATGATGACCTCTATGATTTCGTATCGGATGATGACCTCTATGATTTCGTATCAGATGATGACCTCTATGATTTCGTATCGGATGATGATCTCTATGATTTCGTATCGGATGATGATCTCTATGATTTCGTATCGGATGATGACCTTTATGATTCCGTATCAGATGATGACGATTTAGGTTTAAAGGATATCATTTCGAATTCAGATCCCAAATTAATCAAAAGAGCTTAGATGACATGAACTATAGAAGAAGCAGAAGATTTGTCCTCAAACTCGTGCAGCTAATTTATTGTTTTCCCATAAAATTTGTTATAACATGTTTTAATTTATATAACAAGATAAAATGCTGCTCAAAAATATTGAAAAAATATTTAATAAACAAAGTATTATCAGTAACCTGTATAAATTTACATCGCAGATATATATTTCCAGCTGATTTCCAGTTCAATTCATGAGCCCTGTCTGGAATGTGCTTCCTTCCCTTTCCTCACTCCATGCCCGGCTCATGCTGTCCTCCATTAACTCTCGAGACGATTGACAAATAGCTGCGGGCATCGAACAATGTCACGCGCCTGTCTGTCCCCAACCACGAGCTAAAACAGGCTACTGTAGAGGCGAGACGATGGCGAAGACGAAAATAAAAATAAATCTCTATAGCTGGCCGTCTATTGCGCCCGGACGCTCATCATCTCATCATCCGTCACGGTTCCTAGCTAGCCATCCTGCTAGCCAGCCGCCTCTGTGAACAGGGTAAACGGTCACAGGCCGCAAGAGCCTCCATCATGTTGCTCACAAAGGACATCTCACACAAGCGTGAACCATGAACAGTGTCCACACACACACACACGCACACAGGAAAAAGGTCAAAACAAACCTTGGCGATCATCATCCTATACAATTCACCGGCCACCTCCATCATCCAGCAGCCGTACCTTCCTCCGCCAAACCGCCAAGTTCCATAGAACGATCTCATTTCTTATGCTCGCCTCCGGTGCTGGCGCTTATGAATGCGCCGTACATCGTTCCCCTAACTTCACTTTGCGCCACGGTAAACAACGGATCCGTCTGGCGAGAATGAAGAGCAGGGAGAACAACAAGCAGAACAAGAAGAAGAAGAAGAAGAAGAAGAAGAAGAAGAAGAAGAAGAAGCTGGGCCAAACTTTAGAGCCCCCGGAACGATCCATCTTATGGTTGGGAATCTTTACATTCTCGTGTCTAGGGGAGAAGCGAGCGCACGACGTCGGTCTTGTTAGTGACCAGTTGATGGTGCTCCGAGGCCCTCTGCACGTCGCTCGTTTGACAAATTTTTGCCACCGAACGGTGCAACGACATCATCGGTTGGAGGAGGGGCCCTTAACGAGTGGCGAGGGTGAGAGAATGGCTTTAAAGACCTGCTGCCGGGACCTGCTGTGTGTCCTGGGTGATCTGAGCTGGGTCTCCCAGTACGCCTTACTTGCTACTTCCTCACCTTATTTTACGGCACCTTTACCAGTAAAGCGGGAAGCAATTGCCGTTCCATGTAGGTACCAGCAGACGAGTAGGCGAGGATTTTATGGGCGATATGCAGATCATAAACATGCGCACTCTCTCTCTCCTTCTCTCTCCCTCTTTCTCTACAGCTTCCGGTTGTTGTACTTTGGTGGCCGGATTTCTTTCCAAAAACAAACGACAGAGTTGTCAAATTTTACGAACACAACCTCGCCCCTTGTGCAATGCCATGCCCTTCATTCACGATTGCGGGGATTACATATTTATGAGCTTTTACGGGAGCCCCGGGAACTCTCTCTCGCTCTATGTCTCTCTCTGTCTCCGACTTCATCACCTCCGATCCGGTGATACAATGTTGCAAACCCCGGTTGACATCAATCTTGAGCGTTATGTGCGATGTGCGGTGGCCGCTTAAAGATGGCCAAAGTTCAACGGCTTCTGTGCTACAGGAGGGGCTCGTAAACCCGTGACCACAATCTGGCAGGACAGGTTTTTGACGACGATCTTTAAACACAACAGCATCCTGACCTTTATTGCAGCAACATCGCCTCACCCCTCCCCCCCCCCCTCTCATCGGCATCACAGCTCGTAAAATGGTTTCAATTACAGTTTATAGCGTAACGCTTCGACCATTCGGACCATACGCAGTCCTTGGGCAGGTTGCTGAAGGCACGCGCCTACGAATCAATGCAGCAACGGTGGAACCGATGACCAACCAACATAAACGAACAGTCCAATTGGAACCTGGCCGGAGACATGAAAATGTAATTTACACCTTCATTATACCAGCGGGGTATTGCTGATTACTTGCTCCCTGGTTCCAATCCGCAATCGTAAACGCAATTTCCAGACCACCAGCTCCCCGCTCGTGCTAGCGAGGGAGGGGTAATCTCCCAGCGGGGGTGTGTGTGTGTGTGTGTGAGGGTGTTGCACTACAATGCACACATTCTAGCCAATCTCTCTCTCTCTTCCTTTCTATCTCGTACACTCTGCTTCCTTGCCACCGGTTATGGTGACAACGAGGACGCTTTCGACGACGGTTTATGCAAATTGTCTCCCGTAGCATCCCCCTCCCGGGCTAGATTGGCCCTCGGCAGGGGTGGTTTGCAACCCCCCCGTTCAACCGACAAGTCCTCGAGGGGATTACACGCAAAAGTTTGTTAGCTGGTTTGTTGTTTGATGACCGTTTCGGAGGGGATGGAGCGTCGAACGAGGATTCTAGTGTCTCCGTCGGGGGCTATGGTAGTTGACAACCAATTTTTTTTTCAACATTTTTCATAAGTTGGTGGATGCAAGCATCCCAGCAAGAGCACGCGAGTTACACTTTCAGACTGTTTGGAATGCTTCGATCAAATGGAAATCAACCAAATGACACAACTCCGTCTGTGTTGTGGTGGTGGTGGTGCTGGTGGTGGTGCGGTTATGCTCGTTCATGGCTCGCCGCTTTGGCTCGATCTGATCCGCAAGATACAAAGTGAACAAAATGTGAAGTGTGGCCACAGATAGAGCCAGAGAGAGCAGCAGCTCGCATCCTCCATCCGAAAAGCATCGTGACGACGGCAAATGCATTAGCATATTATGTTTTGCAATCGTCGGACCGTAACCGTAGCGTCGCACCACGCCTGCTAAGAGCTGGCTGGATTTGTTTGTGAAAATTTCATTTAAAAGTTGCTCCATCACAGAATGGTGCGCAACCAGCAGTCACGGATTTCCATTTATGATTTCTAATTCGTTTTAATTGGTTGAAGTTCGGTTAAATATTTGGTCGACAGTTAACGAGTTGTCGGTGTAGTCGCTGTTGAGGTCGCTCGCACGCAAAAATCGATCAATAATTCGGGTTTCGATTCGAACGCCGCTAAATCTGTCCCGCGGTACACACGCCGCGGCCTGCATGGAATAATCATTCCGGGCTGACGAGCAATCAATGCCGGCAATAAAGATTCCCGGGCGCGCGATCATTACGCCATTGGACGTTGGGGTCCACTGTGTGTGTGTCGTCGGCCTGAATTGTTTAATTTCCCTTTAATGACGATGGCACATTTGGCTGATCTGGAATCCGCTGGTACGCACATAAAATACTGTCGTTTCATCAGTTTCCAGTCCGCTGGCCCGTTCGGGCGCTTATCGATTTGGAATGGGTGTAAAAGCTTGGGGGGATCACCGCAAAAACCACGACTGCATACTCCACCTGCTGTAGTGAGTACGCAAAAAAGGGTGGTCCAAAGGAGGATATTAACTGAAGGGTTTTTATATTTATTTTTTAAATTCATCTCCATCGCTGCACGATACTCGCAATCGCTGCAACGTTTATGTCGCTGCCATGAGGCCCTAAAGTGAATCATAATCCCAACCGCGAGCAGGATATCAGGATAATGCTTTAAGGATAGGAATCCCCCTGGCTGGCTGGCTGGCTGGCTGCATATGCAAAGTGGACATAACCTGGTTTCCAGCAGCACACAAATGGGGTGATCATCCGCAACGCGTAACCGGAAGAACCCCTCCCCCGGGGGGGGGCGGGGCGGCCACACGGCTCATCGATTACTCCAAAACCCGAAACCAACTGTCCGGAACCCGGTTCCTGTCCCGGTGCTTTTATTCTTCTGCTTCTTCTTCTTCATCTCCTTACCAATCACCCCGATGGAGGTCAAATGGGTTTGTCGGTGGAAATTATCTGCGGAAAAGCTATCGCGGACTCAAGACGCGGTCGCCATTCCGCCGCACTCGATGGCGCAAATCGTTTCTGGCGTTCTGCCGCCATCGTCTTCACGCGCTCCTCGGACCCGGACCCCGGACTTCCAGAACTTGGAGTCTTTTCTTTTTGTCGGATAAATCAAAGAGACCGCGGGTTCCACGAGGTGGTGTGTGTGTGTGTGTGTCTGAGCTGACTGCTGGCGGTGATGGAAAGACCTGGCTCCAGTCCTCGAGCCCCCTCCCGGAGCCATAGCATTGCTGTCTAGTAGTAGTGTCTAGTGTAGTAGTGACTAGAGTAAATTTATGCTTGCTGCATCTCCGCATCGTGGCGGTAACCAGTCCTCCTTCCCATTCTCAGACTCCAACATAACCAGCAGAGAGTAGAGAGCTGTCTCCAGTTCCAGCAGCAGTGCTTCGATTGAATTGGTTTCCACACTCCACGGCCCAACGTTCTCCAGTCACCCCTCCCGAGGCGTCTCCGAATGCGTGCAAAGTGTCGCGTCGCGTCGCGCCGTGGTCGGTGATTCCGGGGCGAGCTTCGACGGCGCAAGGATGGCGCATGGACCGGGCGCCAACATACACACGCGACGTGGAGATCCACCGAAAAAGGGACAGAAAAAAATGAAATGGAAAAAAAGAAAGCTCCAAAGAAGAGAACGAATGCCGAAAACTATGCAGGAAAACCCCCGGCCACTGGCACTGGCACTGGCTGCCGGAGGCTGGCCTGGCCTGGTCTGGCCTGGTTGGTCGGTCCTGGCATGCGCGCGCGCGCACAAACACACACACGCTCTTGCTCTTGCCAGCTCGCTCACTCGCTCCGCTCGGTCTGTAATGGTCTACTTTATGTCTCCGGGACGCTGTGGCGCCAAAAGCTTCCACCCAGCCACCACCACCATGGCACCAGTGGGGTGGCCTCGTAGTCCCCTCTCTCCATTTTCCCTCAAGATCGCTTGCTTGCTCGCACCTCCGCGTACCGCGAGCAGCGAGAACATTCGTTCGCCCTCTCCACCATTCGAGCTCGCAGACTCCGATTTCCGCCAAGATTTTTCGCCAGCTTTTTTATCCTTTTTTCCACCACCACCACACCGCACCACTCAGCCCGCCTTTTCCTCGAGCTATCAGTGAGCATTAAGGAGCCGCGGATAGCGGGGCAGTCTGGGAAGGAATGGAGTGCCGCTTCTTAACCGTTTCGCCTTCGGGAGAAATTGAAAGCCAAAGAAAACGCATTTTCTGCGGATAGTGGTTGGGTGCGAGTGTGTGTGAACATGGCGCAATAGACCGCCATACAAGCAGCAGCAGCAGCAGCAGCAATACAACCGAACCGAACCGAGATGGTTGTTCTGCGCGATCGAAAGCGAACGAAGAAAGTTTTGCTTCTCGCGCGGAGCTCGAGGGATTCAATTGAGTGAAAGAGCAAGCGAGTAGCAGGAGCGGAAGAACCTCGAAACACTCAAGACATGAAACAATTGTCAGCGTCGTACTGGAGGCCTCGTTAGAAGGCCGATTGCGCCGTGCAGAAGCTTCAGACCAAGCTCACCCTTCCACGCAATCTAGGAAAAACCCACGGAAAAACAGAAAACAACACGAACAATGCCTCTATCTTTCTCTCTTTCTCTCTCTCTCTCTCTCTCTCTCTCTCTCTCTCTCTCTCTCTCTCTCTTTCTATGTTTCCATTCCCTTGATGATACTTCGGGATGATTAAAAAAAAGGAATTTTCCTCGGGGATTGGAGTACTGCCAAGGGAGAGCCGCGCGGGCTATCGTCCCCGTCTCCCGGTGAAGCTGCTCGGAGTGTTCGATGCAGATCCGCGAAGGCACGACACTGACCAAGGATCGTCGTGGATGAGCTTCACAACAGGGGAAATTCACGAGCGTAAAAACTTTGCAGAAAACCTGCTGGAAATGGTGAAAATGGTGCAGCAGCAGCAAAAGAAGAAAACTTGATGATGCAATGTTTACGCTGGGAAGTGCGGGACGAAACGAAAATAAAAACATTGTTCCCGGGGTGTTTAAGGGGAAGGGGAGGGGGGGAAGCTGGACATTTGCTTCTCCTGCTCTCCAGTGAGTCATCCTTGGGGCCATTCTTCGTGGTGCAACGTGCTGCAAAACTCACTCTTTGGCTAAACCATTTTCGGTATCCGGCCTCCAGAGCCATGAAATCGAAGTCCTGTCCGTGTGTGTGTTTGTGTGTGGCGTAGTAGTGGTCAACCCTTCCCTTCATGCACCAGACACAGAACGAAAGTTGTACCGAGGAATACCGAGTAAACCAACACTTGGCATCCCGGAGTCACTGGCGCTCTATGCTGTCCTCCTGTGGCCACCACGTACGGGAACTTGGACGAGGTTTTTGTCCCCTCCCCTCCGCGCCTCTGACACACGGTTTCGTACAAGTTTTTTGTTTGTTTTCCTCCCCATCCCCAGCGGAGAGGAAGTCAGTGAAGCAAAAAAGCGCCTCTTCCGGCGGACAAGCAACCTAAATTGAATCTCCAGCGAATGACCAATGGCCGGTATCGGTCGGTATTCGATCGGATGAGTTGATCAAGTGCAAAGCGTTGCATCGAGGGCGCTGGGAGGACGGTGGTTTGCGTGGGTGCACAGCCACCATTTGGCTGCTGCTGCTGATGATGATGATGATGATGCAATCGTTGACCCGGTACCAGGTCGGGGTCGAGGTTGTGCAGGTTGCAATCGTGGAAACGATCTGAAGGGTTTGTGTTCCAGTTTCTTTTTACCCCCTTTTTTTTGCCCTTCATACTCCCCATCACAAGTACTCGCGCCGGTGGTGATGATGAAGTTGTTTCGGTCATTATTTCCCCCGAGGAAGGTGATGGTTGCGAGCACTTGTGTGTGGTGAGGCTTCTGGTTTTTTCTTCCTCTGAACTCACCAGAACGCCGGAAGAGCATTTGCCTGTGACCATTGGTGGCAACATATACACAGATGCAATAAGCGATGGCTGAGCTGACTTTATGAGGGCATCCTGCCGGAGGGGAATGTCCGGTGTGTACCAACACGCACGAGGATGAGATTCATTTTCAACTGAAGGATATTCGATCGAAGGCATCGTTTGGGACCAGCGATGCTGAGCAATCAATCGTCGAGGAATCTCATCCAGATTGATACCACTGGGAGCGATTGATTGGAACGAGCATTTCTTTTAACGATCTGCTTGCCAAGCCACATAACAATTATGTATATTTGTTTACTAAAATATGACTTCTATATTCGATTTTATATAATTGATTATTCATATAATTATTTTTCTACTTTTTGGTTTATCAATCCAGTTTGTCAACTATTCTATCAACTTTTAAAACATTCACTAACCTATGTTTCTCTACAAATCCCCGAAGGACATCACTTAATATGCCTTCTTTCTTATCTCCATTTTATCTTTTATCTATTTCCTGTTCTCACCAACAGTCCGATTCGTGATTGCACAACATAACTTCCTCGTCGTCGTCATCGTCGTCGTCGTTGTCGTTGTCGCTGTCTGTTCTCATTATGCAGTCACAGGTTCGCTGGGAAAAGCTCGCAAATCGCACAAATCGCAAACCCCGATAATGGAAAAGGCAAACAGTGTCCGCAAGGAAGCAAGCAGCAAAAAAAAAAAAAAAACATTTCAATCCATTCCTGCGCATTCCTTCTCCATTCCGGATTCGCTTCTTCTGCCACTTCACCGACACAGCTCCTTCCGATATTCACCTTCACTTCTCACCGTTTCGGCTTCCCTCCTCCACGCCTTTCTGCCGCGCTGATATCGGCTTGTAGCTACGATAAAAAGAATCAGTTCAAGCGGAAAAAGCAATCAGCCATTACTGCAACGGAAGCAATATTGTAGTCCGTACTCCCCGGCACCGACCTTGGTCCAGGAGCCCTTAAATTAGGATTTCCCGTGAACGCGCGCGCCAAACCTGCCGCCGACTGACCGAACGGACCGACCGAACCGACGACCGACGTTTGGGCTACGTAAAATGGCCAGCCCCAATCCCGGATCCTATCCGACCCGTTCGTCCTCGGGCCCGGGGCAAACTTTATTCGTGCCAATTAACCTGCGACTATAAATTTACTTAAAACCACCCTGCCCCGTCCACCAGCACGTCCTTGCACTGGTGCTGGTACGACCGCGCTCGGTCGGTCGATACGTGGCCGGCCACTACCACGTAGCGTGCTGGCTGGCTAGTGCGTCGTCCTGGTTTCGATTTCAAATCCCCTCGCGATGGAATACTCCTGAATGTATGCAATCCTCGCCGGCTAGGATCCTTCAGGGCAATCGCGAGCAATCGAGTTAGCGTTGGATCGAAAGCCAAAACACCAAGGATTGAATTGGTGGACCGGGAGAGGGCCCCTGGATTACGAATGGAACAAATATTGATTTTCCGCATGTCATAAGCGCGTGTACTTTTGGGCTTCCGCCGACAGGCCGCTGGCCAGACTGAAGGTACGTTTCACACGAGCCGCCACTCGGTACACCTCCTCGACATCAGACACTACAGCAGAACAGCGCCTCACCACGAATGCGCCACGTGCCATACACACCGGGCAGGGGTAAATGGGTTTTCCAGATTTCCTCCATCCTGAACTGGTCTTCGCGACTTCGAACGGTACGAAAACGAAAACAGACCGCGACGGGCAATACCGCGGGCCTCCAGCCCCCCGGGGGGGTTTGTTTTGCTACCGACCAACATGCGGTGTCTGCCGGTACCGTAGGGCCGGATAATTTATGATTGCCAAGTCGGGCAATCGGCGACGACCACGACGGCCGGGTTGCCGATGATGGTTGCCGGGTGTAATACGGTCGTTTATTTTGAAATTTAAACGGGATTACGTGGTAGCTTTCAGGAGCTGGGCGGCCGCAGCCCTCGATACAATGCTCCTCCGGCCCAGAAATGAGCCACCAGTTGGTGGTGATGGCGATGGCCGAGGCCCTCGGCTGGATTGTCTGTTGGTTGGAGGTCCATAAATTGTGAATCACGGAAGATACATGCCGTGTAAATTAACGTTCTAATAGTGGCTAAGCCGGAGATCACAGACCGGCCGCTGTCGGCTGCTGTGGCTGTGGATTTATCGCGAATTCCCGGCCGTATGCCGGCAATGGTACTCCGGTCTTTCGATTCCTACCGACGTTCATCCGGGAGAGTTATGGTGCTTGATTGTTGTTTTGCTTGTGTGACATTACGGAATTCAAGCAAATAAATGAGAAGAACAAACGGAACGAACGGCTACCGTCTATTGTTTTGGACACTCGAACCAGCAATGAAGAAAACAAGCGCTCCAGCTGAATGATAACCGCTATTAATAGACTTAGACCGCACTTTTATTGGACCAAGTTTGTGGTCTCATTTGTCTTTCCCTCCCCAAAAAAGGCGGACGCTAATTGCCAGTTTGCCAGTTACACAATTTACATCCTTAAACGGTGCGCCCGGTTTCCTCCTCTACACTGACTGGGCTCACAATTAATTCGCATCCATTTTGGTTGTGTTTGCCCGAAAAGGAGCAGCGCCAGCACGGACCGACAAAAGGTGAAAATTCAATTTCCACCCCAAGGAACCAGCGGTTTGGATGGTTTCATTTGGCTGGTCGCCGCCAACTGGGAGCGAACAGCGAAAACATTGTGTTTTTTTTTCGGCCATTTAATAAACGATCTAATAAACTACCTCCCAGGATACCAGAGAAGGAGTTACAGAAACCGGCACTTGGCTGCCACCGGAGGAGATAGAGAACAGAGAGACACGGAAACGGAAGGGAACACGCTTGTTGGCCAACTCTTGACCGGAAACAAATTTCTTTCAAACTGTACTCTATCCAACCCCGTGTTTTCGGGTCTGGTACGACCTCGGGGTGTGCCTGAATGGTGAAACTTTTGGGTTCAATCTCTTGCACCAGTAGTATCGGGTGCACTACCACTACCAACCACTGGCACTGGGAAATGGCCGCTCACACAAAGCTGTTGAAGTGCGGCGATGCTCAAGAAGCTATAACTCACCATGCCCGAGGTTGGTTATTTGCACCAGCAACCAGCGCGAACCAACCAGAAAGTTGGTTAGCACTTTGGCTAAAATGTGGCCCGTGGCCAGTGCTGGAGGTGATCCCGTAGTGTAGAGTAGTAGTCTGCTATGCCTGCCCTACCAGCCCTGGCCGGACGCTGTCCAGGTTGTTCAATTATTTAGATGCAATGAATTTAAATGTAATTGCCCCGTCATAGTTGCCAAGTGTGTACAATAATGAACTGATAAATTGCCAGGATGGTTATCGTAAGTGCACACTGGCGACCTGCACCTCACGGTCCCTACACACCGAGGATTGCGCTGCATCATCACAGAGATCACACGGACCACGATTTACGAGGCAACGAGTGCATTGAATACGCCAGTGGTGCTCCATGTTTTATTGCTTTCAAACACGGTGGCGATATGCTAAGCTTATGCTGGGTACAGCGAACGATGGTCAATGATATTTTCCCCTTCTAACCGTCCCCCATCCATGGTCTAGTGGGAGTGCAAGCAAGTGTTTTAGTCAGCAGAGTTTAAAACAAATCGCATAACCAGCGCATTGTGTGCTTTGGTGTCCATTTGAATTCACTTTTCAGATTGCTGCGGCACGGTGCACGGTGCACTGTTTGCAGTGTCCTTTCAACTATTCTCGTTTCATTATTTGCTGCAGAAGAGGTGCCGCGGTTTGCTATGCTACTGCGGTGTGTGGCCTCGTGGTGTGTTCATAGAAAATTGCAAATTCC
>NC_064874.1:92454401-92466901 GCF_943734745.1 Anopheles darlingi
GAAATCGGGATGCCGCTTCATAAATTCTATCCAGTGCCAAGCCAGGGACCCCATCCCGAGATTCTGTTCCTCTCAAATAGCTAATAAACAATCAGCATGATAATGATGTTGAACAACGTTAACGCTCCCATGCTTCCGATAAATTGTTACGATCGTCAACGTGCCAGCTGTCACTGAACGATGCACGCGTGCGATGCGAATCGCCACCGGATCGTCCCCTCGAGAAAGGGGTACCAACCGCGACCCAATCAACCAGAGGTCTCGCGCCCCAAAAACGCATACCAGTTGCAACCTTCGAGGGAAGCAATCTCGGTTCAACCAAACATCCCCGGGGGGAGGGAATCCCGTTGATCCCCCTTCGAGCGGATCCAAATATCTCGTAGCAGTACACCCAATGGCCAACGCTCTCACAGCGATTTCAATGTGCCTTTTTATGTTCCCTAACTGGTCCCAACAGCATCCACCGAGCGGGCGTGATCTCGTCATTCTCGCGACGCATTCATGTCAACCGCTCCACGCCACGGAACGCCACGGAGTTCGTAGGGTTCGCGCGGTCATGTCAGAAAGGGCCGCACCACGACAACAGGATAATTTATCGCATTCATTAATTACCGGAATATTGGAGGCTGCGAGAATGCTCCGCACGTCACGCGGGATCATTGAATCGCGTGGTTTTCGATCGATGATGGCCGCCAGGCTGGCTGACGGGCGGGCAGGCAACCAGGCAGACAACAGCCCAGCAGCAGCATATTTCACCCACATTGGCTAATTAATGCAAACATACGCGCCGACAGCAACATACGCTCGCACTGGTACCTCTTTATTGAGGAGAAAAAGACAGCATTCCGGGAATTGCTTAGAACGACAATGTCCCGTCCGGTCCGTGGACTGGCCGATTGACTTTTGTCAAATACGCAGTCTGTAGGTCAAAGCGCCACCGATTTTCCGCCCAAATGCATCATTCACGTAGCGGTTATTAGATTGCTTATTGATTTATAACCGCGGTCTGTCGATTTCGTCCATCATATTGCGCAAACCGAGTGCAGTAGATCAAGCTGGATGCCGGTTGAAAACACTTTTCGAATGCAAATGACTGTGCAGACGACCGATTTTTTTGTGGAATCCTAATTTATGGCCAACTTCTTTTTAATATGTCCTCAAACACTTTTGCTTAAGGGGGGGCTTTGGTTATTTCGGGTTCAGAAAAGCCTTATTTTTGACGATTTTTAGTGCAGAAACCATTCAACTTAATTTTTACAAGTGAATATCAAATTAAACTACAACTTTTCAAAAATATTTGGTTCTATTCTGGGGAAGATTTGATCAAAACTACGATCATGGCATCCAATCGAGAAAGGCAAGTTTGCAAAAAAATACTTTTTGCGGTGCCCATCGTAGCCACGTGCTGGGTTATCAGAAATATTCAAATGAATATTCTTTTGTTAGATTATAAGTTTATCCAGGTAGCCCCGTTGAGTTTTTGTTAAATTTCCTATTTTTCGATTTTTGGCAGATTTTTGAAGTTGAAAAAGTGAAGTTTTTTTTCGATATTGCCTCAAACAATGAGCTTTACATAATTGAAAAAATTATAAAAAAAAAGTATCAACAATTTCAACAAAAACTCGACGGGGCTACCTGGCAAATAGTGTACAGATTAAGTGTTCAAAATTTCTAATCGATCGGACCAGTAGTTTTTATGCTACGATGGGCACCGACTTTAAAAAGGCAGGTTTTGGGAATAGCGATTCAAAATTGCGAGATGCATTGAGCCTTGTATGAAAGACGAATTTTCAAAAATCAATATCTTTGTCAGTTTTGCTTCGATTGATCCCAAAACTTTACACAATACTCTTGAAAGGATAAGCAGTCATATAAAATTATAAAAAGTAAATGCGAAGAATTAAAATAAAATACCGAAGCCCCCCCTTAAAACAGTAAAGCTTGACAATATTTTATGATAAGTATCTATCACAGGTTTATCACATTTACCTTAATTCCCTAGCGTGCTTAAGCAAATGTTATACAAACTAAAATCTACTTCTAAAAGGCTTTTAAATTGAATGAAATTACCTCGAAAGTGCATTCTGATCAACAATTCTTATTTTCTATAGAACTTCCGTCCCGTAAAAGCAATAGGTCTTGCAAGCTAGAAGACGAAAGGTACCTCGTTGGATTGCATCTAAATGCATCTTGCGGCAGAAACTATAATATCATCGGGACCATTTTAAGTGGCACTTCAGGTACGCCTCACAAAACCCAGCAACCAACTTACAAGGATTTTAAATCAATAAAAATGTTGTAGCAAAATTAATGGCAACCATTTTCAATGGTCCTCCTTCCGTGTTCGATCATGGTCTTCCCCACCCCGCTAGTGCTATCTTCACCGACGATGGCAGCCGACGATGTCGCACAAAACTTCCCAAGCCGCCTGATTCCTCTGGCTACGGGGCCGGGGCGCATGCATATCGCGAAACCGGCGAGGACCACAGTTAGAGCATGGAGCCTGTTCACGGCTTGGTCCCGTCCGGGTGCGCGTCGGTCGCGCCCGTGAGCTTGGGCAACTTTTCGACGGATGGAAAGTTAATTTTTATTACACTCATAAATAATGGTGCAATCAGTTTTGCACGAACAGCTTCACACACTTACCCTGGAACCTCGGTTCCCTTGGAGCCACCGGCGGGGGAGCCACAGAACCAAGAGCCATTTGCAGGTGGTTGTCGGCTTCACCAGCGAGTTGACACTAGCCCGGAGGAACATTGGTGCATGAATGCTGGGTAAAGGGCAGGGTTAGAACGTTGGGAAAGGGTGTGAACAATGTTCTGGAAGTCGCTTCCATCGTTTGAAAAGTGATACTTTTAATGAAGCTCGCTTCGTTGTGCTGCGACGTTATTTGAAAGAAAGTTGTTGCCACTTTTGCACTGGCGGTTCTCAGAAATGAGAAATAGGGCTACCCGTTTCGCGAATGGAGTGCTCGATAGGACATTTTAATTTGTGAAATAGCATCAAACATAACCATCAACTTTATTCAACACAATTACTTTGCCTAGACAATTCTTACCTAATACAATCTTTGTAAAATACAATTCCGCTCGGGAATGCTACCAGAAAACACTCCAGATCACTTCACTGTTCACTTGCAATACACGTTCAAACACACAATACACAGCCATCGCAAGTAATGCCACAGAAAGGAAACGGGAACAGAACACTTCTGTTACATTCTAGCATATTTCCCGTGTAACACCTCACCTCACCGAGTCAGACCAGATTCGTTTCATAAAACAAACACATCCGTAACTTCCTGTGAAACTTTCACGCCGCGTATGCCATCCGACACCGACCGGCCGGAGCGAGGTGCCAAAGTTTTATTGCCGAGCGCAAAGATGCACTTTCCTTCGAACATGGCAATGGCTTAAAACTATGGCATTCGAAGACCCGCGACGGACCCGCGCATACGGAGCACATCGTTGAGTTTCATCCCCATATCCACATCCTTCACACACACACACACTTGGCGCTCGGTGCTTCAAATGAAATCCAAACCAATAACGGAACCGCGTAGCTCTTCCCACGTTGGGTGACGTTGGACAATACCGTTTTTCCCAAGAAGTACAAACAAGTCATTTTGCAACCCCGAACAAATGGTGCAAAATGGTTGGGAAATCCTCGGTTCAAAAACTAAAACAACCGAAAAAAAAGAACGGCAGAAAGAAAATGGAGGACAAATTTCCCGATGACTAGTGAAAACCCCGGGCCATCATCTTCTGCGAAACTAATGACGCCAGTCAGGACGGTCGCGAAGCTTGGATTTCCTTGACACACGGGCAATTTATTGTTGCCAAGTTTTCCAAAAAAGTTCCTTAATCATTTCTATCAATTGTCCCGTGCGCCAAACCCAGCGCATGTGGCCCAGCACACCGGGAGACTGACGGAAACGGTTCTCAAGATTTAATTTGCCCTTTTCACGTGGGTTGCAGAGTGGGAAAAGTTTCCATTTTCCCTCGTGGCCACAACTGCAAACCATGCTCCAGTGATGCAATTCACGCACTCCACCAATCCGTTACCCAGGGAACAGCGAAGTAAACCGCGTCCTGTTGCAGTGGAGGAGTCAGCGCGTCAGCGTTGAGGCAAACATGATAAACGATAAGCACGCGGCGTGCACGGAACCCACAAACAACACTTAACACCACGCACCGCGACTTTCGTTGCAAGCTGTGTGTGTGTGTGCTCTGGCTGTTTGATTGGAGGGATGAAAAATGGAGCAACTGACAATTGCCGGCCTGCAGCTTCTTACACCGGAATGTTGAATTGAATGTTTCGCTGGTGGGTTGGAAAAATTATCGAAACGTAGTTGGAGGAAAAGCGGGGGGGAGGGGAATCCGCCCGCTCTCCGGGACACCAAAGTCGCTTTTCGAAAGCACTGTTGGCACTGGCCAGAGACCCCATGCGCTATTGCCCGAAAGTAGGTGAACGATTGCACTCTCTTGCGAAAGCGTGTGAGAAGTGGAAATTCAGGTCGGATTTTTCTGGCTTTTCTTCCGTGTCCCTCTGACCGTTTTACTTTGGCACACTGCTCCTGCTGCTGCTGCTGCTGCTGCTGCTGCTGTTGAAGTTTCTTCGTGCTGTTCGTTTCTTTTCTTCTAGCGAACGATAAAACTAAATCATGGCAGCGCATACGAGGCTGGCACTGGCGACCCAGGCAGCCCAAGCATCGACCAATGTCCCTGGCTCTGCTTCCCCCGCAATTGTTGCCGAAGTCGAAGAATAAATAGAAAACGTCATCAGGCCCCGCCAGGAGGCAAGGCTACGTGGTGTGCGGGGCTTTGAAAGGCCTCGTCACGGAGGACGCCAACCGGACGCCGCTCTGCAGATGTTCTAGATTGTCCGGATTGTCCGGCACCGGCGTAAGCATCGGGCTTGGGTTGACCCGGGCGCACTGCACTGCAATTGCTGCAGCAGCCGAGCGTGGAGCGTGTTGAGCTATTGGTTGCGAGAGTAATTTTCACAATCACGCTTTCCACCCCGCCCCGGTGTCCATGTTTGTCATATCCCACGATCCGCCGGTCCTGTGACAAACGGTGGCGAGTGTTATTTTTGGTTTAATGGAGCATCCTGTGGCAGCCTCCGGCGGTAGTTCTGTTTTTATTTTGGAGTTCTTAATGGTTCGGCGCTGGTAGATGATTGTTACTGATGATGAACACTTCGCTTCAGGCGAAGGTGGAGAACGTACTGCTGGAAGTGCATTGTTGTTGCGGACAGCACTCGACATTTCGACACATTTCTCGCCAAACGTCTTCTTCATCCAACAGGAAGCACCAGGAAGCAAAATGACATAATTGAAGGTTATGTTTCCAAACAGAAGAGGAAGCTCTCCAAATGATTTGCTACGACAACAATCATAGTTCCTCAGTAGCCATAGCCAGCAAACCATAGCGATGCGGAGACTTCAGTTGGTCATCCAAGCAATCGAAAATAGAAACGATTGATTCCAGTATTACTTAGGGAGAACATTCGAATTTATTTAGGCATTTCTAAATAATGCACTTGTTTAGATTATCTCCTTCAAAACACGATAGCTCCTAGCGTCCTACTTCATCAAGAGGAATACTCATTACAACCTGATTCTCCACTCTGTCCCAAACCAAATCTCGCACACCAAGACGCCGAAGTTGTTTAAAATGAAAAGTTAAAGTCTCATCAAATAATGGAGCCCGACCAAAAGAGAAAAGAATAGAAAAAGCAGCATTAGATAATAATCATCCCACAGAAGCCACAGAAAGGACGCGCTGCCCAGTGCGTCGCCACTCTTGACTGTCCGGTGGCAGTTTGGTTTCAATGGAAATGACCGGATAGCTCCCGGGCCCCCGGCCATCTCACACTGCACACGCATTGCACTGTACATCCCCCCTAGGGGGGTGGCTCAGAGGAGAATCTCCCGGAAAGATGCCGCCTGAATTATGCTAATTATGATAATTATTTCACGCGATAACAGTCATTACGAGGTGTAATGGTAATGAAAATAAATGAAGATTTTCATGTCGCTCGCTTCGGATCTCTCCGGGGTAGATCTAGGCGACACAACGCAAATGGTGGTGATTGGTGAGGATGTAAATTTTGGTGCTCCAAAAAGGGAAAGTCTGGGTGAGTCAGCATTATGGAAATTTACTCGCCTCGGACTGGGTCGGTTGGTCGGTTGGCGAATTGAATAATTGTAGCGCAAGTGGAGAAGAAAATGTCCTTAAAACTTCATCTTTGCTGCTCTTCCACCATTGTTCCCAAGGTGATATTGTCCCGTTCAGCACTCGACCACGCGCTACTCGAGCGTTGGGAGCGTTGACATCCCAATCGCGCCTCAAACAACATCAACACTCGAAAGCATCGACGCAATCGTCCGGACATTGCACTGCATCTCTTATCCCGTTTCGCTGCTACGGGCCAGCGATCGATGCGTGTCCATCCGTCCATTCGTTCATCGAGCCCTAAATTGACAGCTTGTCGTGTGACGAAATGTGATGACGAAAGTTGTCGTTTGGCATGTCCGCATGAGCATGAGCAGTGCCCGCGGGGACCGCCGGCCGGTTGGCCGGTGGGTTATATTTAATTAACTGTCGAAAGTCATTTCCGTATAATTTTACGATCAAACTTTACGATCTTGTTCAACTCCGGGCATTCATAACACCACCATTCCCCCGGGTTCTTCCCTCGTCTCCTAGGTCCAGATCCACATTCTTTTCTTTCGTCGTCGATTTTCCCCTTTTCTGCTGCCAACCTCCGTTCGCTAGAAGCAGGAACAATCTACCGGCACTCGGAATCTGGAGTACGATCAATATCTGTCATCCTAGGATTCCCCGTATTTAGCCTGAATGCCGCCAACCATGGAGCATGGAGCAGCACAACTCGCCTCCGGTGCTGGCGACGACAAAAAAGGCAAATCCCCAAGCAACTCGTTTCTCCACCGCGTGTTAACCCCCGGCATTAATGCTTCACCTACGGCCTCCGGTGTGGTGCACCAGGCAGGCTTAGAGTGCCTGGTGTCTGTCTAGATCAAGCGCACCAGCCTTCAGATCTTTAGACCCTGTCGGGCTGCAGAATGGTCTGTATGTGTGTAGGAGATGTTATCAGCATCGCTCCGGTTGAGGACGGAGCAGAGAGCGAAGGTAAATGGAAGACGTGTCATCGGTTCGACGACATTGTTCACTGTCAGCAACGGTGTTTGAACATTAACACAGCAAGAATGCACGTCTAGGGGCACGATCACGATTAATTTCAACTCCCATATGCGTGTTTGTTTGTGTGTGTGTGAGTCTGTGTGTGTCTGCCATTAGTGCACGCAATCACCATTCAGCATAATATTGTCTTACTGGAGCGATAGCAGGAGATGGGCTCTTGGGGCGAGAATACACAGCAACACCAGCCAAGATAAGACAACTGGCCATTCACAGCAAGCATTATGCACTTCAGTACACTCTGGCAGCCATTACTGCGCGCAGATGAGATGGTCAATGTGTCTCACAGATTGGACCATTTAGCTGGACAATTGATGGGCTTTCTTTGTTGTGCCAGGATGCATTGTACAAGGATGCCGATCTGATGCCTTCGCTGGACGTTGGCTAGTTTTTTGTTCTTTCGATTTCTGGCAAATCAACCCGCACGCCACGTTTGACGTGTGGCCATTGGTCATATAAATGGTGCTTGCCCAATTGCCGCTCGTTCGGCCACTGCTTTTGCTGACCAGAT
This sequence comes from Anopheles darlingi, assembly GCF_943734745.1. Taxonomy (NCBI): domain Eukaryota; kingdom Metazoa; phylum Arthropoda; class Insecta; order Diptera; family Culicidae; genus Anopheles; species Anopheles darlingi. The sequence goes on from NC_064874.1 coordinate 92,462,139, forward strand.
ACACAGATTGCCCACTCTACACGCTACGCTGGCCGTTGGTCAGCGGTCATTCATCAACTTTTAAATTGGATTATTTGATTTAAACCCACGACCCCGGGTGCTGCCGAATAGTGGCCGCCGATGTCAACGTTTGCTTTGACCACCGGCGCCACGCATGGCGCAGAGAGAGAGAGAGAGAGAGAGAGAGAGCGTGAGAGAGCGTGAGAGAGAGGTTTAAAAATTTACTCACTCAAATTGCTCATTAAACCTATTAATGACCACCATTAAGATGATTGATAGCGAGCTTGCGGCCTGCGATAAAGTGGCCTGGAAAAAGCAGGAAAAGAAAAAGCACTCAACGTACTGGTCACGCAGCGACATAATCCTCCTCCCCCGGGGGGAGGCAAGCATATTGTCCGTTAGAACGCGTCGTCCGGATAGAATGCATGAAGCATAAATGACATACCGGATGATCTGTCCTGCCCAGAGAACATCAGCATGACTCATCATCATTGTTTCTTCGTTAATTTGTCGCAATAATTCTCTCCTCAAAAGTGCGATTGTTTCAACTTCAAAGCAACACGTGGAAGGACAGTTGAGAGTCCCGTTGCCCTGACGACAGGCATACACGATCCGGTCTTTGTTACATTTTTATGTCGCTGTCTCCTCGTCAAGCCGTGGTCCGGTTTTTGAGGGACGTTTTGGTCGCTCGATCAATCGGAGGGTTTTATGATGTGTAGTTGAGTTTTATTACTTTCCGAAGCCATCGGCCCACGGCCCTGGGACGCACGTGTGACCCAACCAGGTTCCAGAAGCCGTAAAACAGAACCGTTTGGACCGCCTATCTCCACACCCGCACCGGAACCTGAACACGGCACCATCGGCATACGGTTTATGCTTAAGCACAGATGATTGATTGCCGAATTATGGTAAAACTGTGAGCCGTGAGCCGCGGCTGAGTGTTTCGGGGACGGGATTCGCATCCCGTGACAGATTCCCCACCCCTCGCATTCCCACCCTCACCGGGGCGGATGTAAACTTTACAATTCCCCGGTTGCATGGGATTCTCGTTTTGGGTGTTCAGTTTTTTTTTTTTAATTTTCCCTTTTGCATCGTCGAGGACGCGCGTTCTATTTAAAAGGTGATCCGGAGGTGGGTCCACTCGCTATCGGGGTTCTGGTGTCGTTTGCGTTGGCTTTACATTTTACAATCATCCCACGAGATACGCTAATGCCACCGTAATGCGTCCCGAAGTGACAATGATGAGTCGAAGGCTTAAGCGTTTCCTCACGCTCTCGTCTGTGCAAGCAAATGGCGCTCTCTAGCTGCTCTACTATTCACCCGAAGGTCTCATTTCCTGTTTAAATCTCATACCTTTGGGTGCCTCTAAATGGATGAATTGATTTTATTCACATTTTTCTTGGTCCTCCTGAGGGGTTCTTTAAACAGAGCGACCATTCTACAAACTGCAGTGAACGAAGCTACACCATCTTATCAGTGAGCCGTTGAAAGTCAGATAATATGTACTCATCCAACTCCTTTGCACGGTGTGAATGTGGCAGGCCACCACCAACTCATCCAAACACACATCGCGCTACACTTCAAAAGATGTCCTTCGTAGTGCACTAACAAACGCGAAACGAGCTTAACGCGAGATGACTTTGCAAAGCCCGGGCTCGGTCCCGGCCAGAACGCAACGTAGCGAGTTCCAGGGTCGCTGATGAACCTCGAAGCATACGCGGTGCAACAGCTTCCCGCTTGCCTTTAATAACATCCGACAGAAGATGCTTTGAAGCCGCTAAAGCTGTTGACATTATTGCTGAAGAGCAAACGTGTGAAGTGCAGTGGCGGTCGCGGTCGCCATAGTCGTTTGGCATAATGTGTAGCCCAGCTCCGTATCGTTGTATCAAAGGTTACGGTTTGTTTGTGAGAAGTAAGGTGCAATGAGCAGGATTACACTTTTTTGCTAATCGTTTGTCCAAAGTCCCCATCAGTAGTTGACTTTTGTGTTAGATCATAAGAACTGCTGAAGACTTCCTGAAGTCCTTTATGCCTCTAAGTAAATCGATAAAAGCCTCGAGGTACCATTAACGTTGGAAAGCCAATCATTTCGTAGATGCTGGCACTGTTCCTGATAAACCACAGCTAATGCATCGTTAGCCACAAAACAATCGTAACCACAATGTACAGGGAGAGTAAACAACCGACTAATTAATGCTCATTTCGCTGATTCCGAAGATGATTCCGGTTTTAAAGCATCGTTACTTGATGAATTATGGTTTGAAGTTGCTTTTTTTTTCAATTTCGACTATCAATGGACTACAATGTAATTGATAAACCACAAATCATGAAGGTATCTAATCATCTTCAATGTTGATTGCTCCCCTTGATGTTAGTGTATGGTACTGAAATGTGTTCAGGTAGGTATCACATATGCTAACATGATTTCAAATTGAAAAGAAGGTTTAAAAACCGTAAAATGATGTACAACATTCCAAAATTCCTTTATTTTAGAACCTTCTGATCTCACGAAAACCTCTCAGAACGCTCTCGAGACTCGAGTCCACCGCACCGTGACTCATACGGCCACTAGCGGTTAGTCCGCCCATTTACCTCCCAGAATCGAATCCCATCGCCCGGCCCGATCGAAATGGTCGGATATCAATTTCCAATCCAGCATGATAAGTAGCCATTTCCATCCACAATCCCAAAAGACCCCGAGAGCTGCAACATTAGAGCATATTCTCCGACCAAGGCGACACTGCGATGCCATCAAGCCGGCTTCACTTCACTCCCCAAAAACCGAACCGAAAGATGAATGACTAATGCTCGTCCCCGGAGCTAATGGTAGCCACCCCATGCACCACCCACCCTCCTGCCAGCCCCTGAGACACTGGAAGAAGAGTTTGGTCTATTTCATTTTAATGAATGATCCGAAGAAAACAAACCTAGCGACGGGTAATTAAACTATCTTGTCCATTCTCCTTTTTCTCTCTGGGTCCCGATAAAGGTTTCCCTCGCCGCGACACGGCGGTGGATGGATTTATGTTTTTCATCTCCTCATCCCGGACAACACTGCTCGCGACCGGCTAAGCTAGCCTGGTGATCCCGCGATGTGACGGTGACTGACTGATCGATAAATTTAGAATCTCTTTTCCATCCGCCATCTTTCACACCGTGTGCGTCCATCGGTTCGCTGTCGGCTGCACTTTCGATGATGCAGCAGCAGCAGCACCACTAGGGCCAGTAAGGTGCACGGGTGGTGCCGAGCGAGGAAGCATCAGTCTTTGGGCTGCGGGACAGCGAGCTTACCGCGTCCGGCGTATGCTCGGGTGTGAAATATGTTTTTGTGCGTTCTGGTGAGGCTTTTGGCCTTTCCGTTTTATCCCATTCACCCCAAACCTGACTTAACGATGTATTTTCCTTTGTTTTAGATTTTCTTACATCAATAAACATCGATCGTATTGCTAGCGGAGCTCAATGGCGGTCGATCCATGTCGCGGTGGGCAAAATGCAAATGCTGCTCCTGGCTGTCCACCGGTGGCCCCTTTGTGAGTGTGTGAGTTCTTGTTCGACATCTGATCAAGCGAGCGGACGTTTTTCGGTCAATTTTGTTCACCGATAAGTGAGATGTTGATATTGATTTACGATCCGATGGTGGCAACGAAGCGAACAAGCGTAAAATCTGATATGCATATGCAGCTACATATCACACCCTGGAGGGTCTCGAGACCGGTACTTTCACTTTCTGTCGTAATCGAGATATAAATCTTTGGGCATTTGGTTGGAACGGAAATGGTATGGAAGGAATATTTAATTTGCTTAACATCTAAAATGCTCCAAAGACGATGTTTTCGATTAATTGGGAGGATTGTTCTCCGCGTCAAATTCATGGAGGTCATTGATTCATGGAGCACTAGACGAGCTTGCTAGAAATACAGTCGACGTTTCGAATTCTCCTTTTTATCGATTTCTAATCTAGTTTACATCTGAGATCATCCAAGTCACCGGGAACATCCAACATGTAGTGCATCATGCACCGCCCTTACTCAACTGAGACCTACATAATACGCATAAAAATCTATTAATTAAACTCAAACAGACTGCTTAGTGCGACCACCCAGAGTACCATATACTTTGATTGCAACTGCGCACTCGTAATTGACGCAATAAGGCTGTAATTATGTGAAACCACCGTTCCGTTCTAGTTTCAGTTTTGCCGCCAAGTTTTTCTTTTTATCACGCCTGACACACTAATTAAGTATGCAGTGCAATAATAAAGTTCCTACACCGAGGCGCGAAGCAGTTCTAGCAATACTCCAGTCCGCCGGTCGACCGGCGATTCGGACGAATGATTTTCGAGGCAAGTTTTTGGCAAGTGGGCCACAAACCGCCACTGACTGAGCAGCGGAACAAAAATGTGGACTCGATGTAGTGTGTTTTATGTTGCCGTCAATTTCCCGCTTTTCCTGCCCCGCCTTTCGCGCCACTCCCTTGATACCCCTTTTCCCTCTCTTTCACCGGAGCACGATTTATTTACTGTGAGTACATAAAACTTACAACCGATCGGTCCACTGTCGGTCGGCTCGGTCGCAAAGGAAGCTGTCGTAACTTTGCACATAAACCATGTAATGCCCGTTCCTCATCTCTCGCAGGATGCTGGAAAGCGTTTGGTTTCGTCCCTCCCTTTTTTCCTTTTTGTTCTTTCAACGCATCGGGGTTTTTGCATATGCATTTCCCGGGTCCACGGTCGCTAAGAAGCGACGCCAGCACCGGTTTTGGGG
>NC_064874.1:92471901-92509401 GCF_943734745.1 Anopheles darlingi
CCCCGGGAGTTTGAAGGCAAATATTTGTCCAATGAGCACGCGGTTGACAGCTTCGCTCATCGTGTGCACCGACACAGCATGGGAGGTCGAAAAGTCAAAGGAAGGAAAAAAGTGTGCTCGCACGTCCATGTCCTTACCATGTGTTTTCGTATCGGAAACCCATAATGTCCACGGCTACGGCCATGATTCATGGCAACCACCGATGAACTAATCGCTGTGGAAAAAGGAGGGTGGATGGGTGGGAGAGGGAGCAATTACTTCGACCACTTTCCGGATCACGGTTCACGGTTTGTTCCTGGCTGACAGCTTTTGGTCGTCTGACGAGTCCGGGGTTGAGCCGACTCCAGCAAACTTGTTTGGCGCTCCTCCTACCTGACGATGAGCCAGCGTTGAGAGCGAAAAAAAACATGAAGGATCGATAAAAGCACGTGTTAATGCTAATGATGGTTGTAATTACGTCATTTATGGCTTTTTGCTTATGAATAATTGATTTTTGGCGCGGACGAAGACAGATCATTCGCGGAAAGGTGTTTATATTTAAAATTTCATTTGTTGCAACAGACTACCTTGGATAGTATCGCGTGGAACGGTGCCATACCGTAAGGATATCGTTTAACAATGCAACAATTGGAAGATGAGACACTATGCGCCACTCTGTCAAGTTCTATTTTAAGATCGTGGAAATGAATCATTAATTCATCCAGATGGCATTTTTGTGTACAAGAAAACCACTGAACTAGTCCTCCAAAACGACGTCCTGCATTGGCAATCCCTTCGCACCGAGTGCAGTTACTCGGAACAGTGCACCAGCCGGATCCTTTTGGGGGTCCTTGAAAAGCTTCCCGGCCGTCGTAACAAACAACTCGTCCAAGTTTGGACCACCGAAGGCCACGGAAGTTACCTGCGGCGCGGGAACCTTGATTTCCTGGATAATCTTTTTCCTGAAACGAGAGATGCACATTTTAGTACGAGTTGAGGAAAAGGTAACAGCGAATTCCGTTGGCTCTTACTCCGGTGAGATCTTGACCACCTTGCAGCCACCAAACATTGCCACGAAAAGGTTACCCTCGGCATCGATCGTCATGCCATCGCAAAAGTATCCCGGGCTTTTCCCTTTAACCTTGAAGTCGTACCAGACCTGTCCGTTAACTGTTGTCACAAATATTTGCAGAGAAGAATGCGATAAATGTTGCACAATGCGACCATCAACACTTGAGCGACTTACTTAAGTTCCCCTCCAGATCGATATCGTACTCCTTGATCTCGTTCGCACCCGAGTCCGCAAAGTAGAACTTGTTCGTCTGCCGATTCCATGCCAGCCCGTTCGAGATGTAAAGGTCACGGTCCTGTTCTACCAGCTGCTTGGTTCGCGCACAATACCGGTACAGAACTCCCGTCGCATGAGCGAAAGGGTCACCCTTCTCTTCTTTGAGCAACGTACCAAAGTAGAGTCTGCCCCAGGGATCCACCTTGCCATCGTTGAGCCGATTATGGTCCACCTGGGGATCCGTTGCAACCACTTCACGAACGACCACCGCCTTACCGGAGCGCCCATCCCACCGGATCATGACGACTCGATTGAAGTCACCGACGACGAAACATCCGCGCTGACCCTTCACCGGTATGATGAAGCTCGCTTCTTGGATGCCATCTACCAACACGAAAGACACGGCATTAACCATCGGATAGATACTCGCCAAGACACATTGATCACTCACCGATTGATGCAGCGTACACCTTCTGCTCGGCATAGTCCCACCGATAAATGAACCCATCGCTAAGACTCACGTAATACAAACTCTGGCTGGCAATGTCCCAGTGTGGGCCTTCGCCGAGCTCCGTAAACGGTGGAATCGTTTCGACCTGATACTTCTCCGTCATCTTGTTCGATAATGGCTTACAGACGACACTTTTGTCGACGTTTTTATACTCTCCCACTTCGATGTGTAGCGGCACCCTCTCTATCGGTGTCAGATGGAGCGCGTTCTTTATCTTCTATTTATTTACTTGCATTCTGATAGGCCTCAGTTTGGAGTAGTGGATAAACGTCCGTCATGCTGGCGGTGCGTCTACTAATACAGTACCGCAGTCCGGTTCAATACTTTTACGTTTGCGATAAAAATATTATCATTTCTACCTTCCGACATCATGCTATGTGTGTTTGGTTCATATGAGCTAATAGATAAGAAATTCATCGTCTCATTATGAATTCAAGTATCACAATATACCTCATTATGTAAGTGGATGACTCAGTACTTTCATGTACAACATATTCTCGCCTTAAAAATGGGAATCTTTTCGATATTTTCATAAAAAATTTACCCTCGGTTATCCCCAAAAAGCGATAACTAAATCTGAAACGATACAGTACACCGGTAGCAAACGCGTTAATTGCTTGTTATCAACCGGCGAATTGATAAGATTTCGGCAATGTTTCGGCCACTCCACAACCCTCGCTCACGGATTACCAACGCCAGGCATACAATTAGTCTCAACCATCAGCAGAAGCCGCACGTAAGACGATGGCAAACATCGAAGTTGAGGTGCTACCGGGACCATTCCTGCAGCTTGGCGAAGGACCACACTGGGACATCGAATCCCAGAGCCTGTACTACGTTTGCATTCTATCCGGCAGCCTACTTCGATACGTTTGGAAGGAGAACAAAACATATTCCGCGACAATCGGTAGGTTGATGACGCGGCGAGGGTTACCTTTTGGACTCATGGACCCACCCTCCACTTTTGCAGAGGGCACCACGTACGCATCGTTCGTCATTCCGGTGAAGGGTCAACGTGGTAAGTTTGTCGTTGGTAGCGGTACACGTCTCGTGCTGGTCAGCTGGGATGGCCAATCGGCGAGCGCCACCGTCGAGCGTGTGTTGACCGATCTCGGACCAGAGGAGGCCGATCATCGCTTCAACGATGGCAAGGTGGACGGCCAAGGGCGACTCTATGCCGGCACCATGCTAGCGGAAGATTCGCACAATCACATCGAAATGGACGACGGAAAGCTGTACCGGTACGAGGCCGGCGCTGGCCAAATGGTGCCGCTCAAGAGCAAGGTACACATCTCGAACGGACTGACCTGGAGTGTGCGTACACAGCGGTTCTACTACATCGATTCGTTCGCCTTCGACATCAAAGAGTACACCGTGGACGCGGATGGCAATCTGAGTGAGTATTAGTGCCGATGTATGTCCGATTCCAATGCCCGAGACTTACCGCTCCTTCATCGGCCGGCATCGTTATCGTACCGCAGCCAACGAGACCGTTTTGATAAAGCTGAAAGATGACGAAGCACCTACCGAGTTCATCGCCGACGGTATGACGAGCGACACCGACGGCAACCTGTACGTGGCCATGTTCTCCGGCTCCAAAATTATCAAGATTAATCCAGAGTATGTACTGCCGGCACCTGCCCCAAGATTTTTCCCCCTTAAAACCTGTGTTCCCCACGCGACAGGACGGCCAAGATTGTGCAGGAAATCCCACTCCCGGTAGCGCAAGTCACTTCCGTTGCCTTCGGTGGACCGGAGTTGGATGTCCTGTTCGCGACGACTGCTGCCAAGGAGCTGTCACTACCGCAGGAACCGCCTGCAGGAGCGTTGCTCCGGATTACTGGCCTGCAAGCGCGTGGTACTCCGATGAACGAGGTTGTCCTACCCACCACCAGTTCCTAGCCAGCGTTCCCCTTCTTGCCGGTGCCGGTAATCATTTCAATTTCCACTCGATGAACGTCGCCGATCTGCAGCACTGCTGCTTCTGCTGCTGCTGCTGCTGTGGCCACTGTTCCCGGGGCATTTTTTGTGTTAAAGAAGTGTCGCATACTTTCCGCTCCGTTATCCTACTATTGTTTCCTTGGAGTGGCGTGGCGCTGCCATTGGTTCGGTTCCACCGTCTAGCCGATGATGCTACTGCCGCTGCCGGAATTTGATCACAATAACAATAAGTGCACCAATTTCGACTAAATGTTGAATAAATAAGGGATTTACATACAGCCTGCAATACAGCTTCCCCCCCGGGGTGGTGCCCTCCATCGGTTGTCCATCCACACGGCTGCTGCTGCTGCTGCTGTTGTGTGTCGCTGGCTCCGTTTAGCGCGCCTGTGTGTGTGTGTGCGTGTGCTGGTGTCGGTGGTGGCGGCAGCGGCCGCACCAAAAGCCATCGAGTCCGTCCGATGCCAGACAATGTGGCGCTGTGACGGTCTCTTTGGAGGGCAGGGATCTTTATAATGTTCTCTCAACTCTGCACTCAACTGCAAAACTCCAAAATTGCCGACGGCGGACCCGGACGACGGTGCTTAGATCCTGAGGCAATCCCGGGGGGTGGGGGGGGGGGTGGAATCTGCCCCCCCCCGCCCTGGCTGGTGCGTCCGGTCTGGTTGTTTTAAATGGAGATAAATTTATGTTTTATAAATGCAGATGAGAATCGCGCTGGCGAATGGCGACCAGTCACCCAAAAGTCGTCGTAGCACTGCTCCCCGTCGCTAGCCACCTCTCGCGGTCCGGTTCCTCATCCACGCCGAGGTCTGCGAACCTTTCGCAAGGACCTTTCGTCCGACTTTCATCCCATCAGCTCCGATTATCATCATCCTCGAGCCTGTGGCTGTCCTCGAGAACAAGATTGTCGCCCGGCGTCCCGGACGCTTGGTGTCCGGCAAACACTCATTACCGGCACACCTGACCCTCTAATCCAGCGGGCTTGGCCAGCGAGGCGACCAACCTCTCGGTGCTTTATGTCAATCAACCGCGGCCGCACTATGTTCCGCCCTTGGACCAACTCGCTACACTACGGCGACAACGGTGAAAAGGAAGAAAAACAACCTCGAAAGAAAGTGGCCACCAGGAGCACTCGGACCAGGAGGTCTCGGGTTGGCTTATTCATCAGTTCGCTGGGCAGCACCCTTCCGGTAGCGAAGTTCGTGGCGAAAATAATTAGAACTTTCGCTCCGCTCCTCCGCGTGGCCGAGACGAACGAACAGATGGGCAGCAGCAGTAGAAGCAGTAGCAAACGGCAGCCAGACGAAGGGATTAGGTGAGATTACATTAAATTTAATCTTATTAGCCAAACAGATAACATGATAACACACGTAATCGTAATTGTTAACGATGCCATAAGTGTACGTGTGAATGTGCGTGGCTTTGGCCGCTAACTTAGTGTGTGGAGCCCTTTCCTCGAACGCCTCGGTATCCTTTGTGCTTGTGCGCCTCTCACCTCAATTGGACGGAACGAACCGGGGGGCAGCTCGGATCGAAACCTTCTGCATACGATAGCGTCTGTCTGACGCGTCCGTTTGAGCTGATTAGCTGACGGGAAACTTATTCTTCGCGAACGTTAGCATGGATTTTCCACCATCCTTGACCACCGAGGGATTAACGATTTAGTTGATTCTACTTTTGAACTAGTTCTTCATGTGGTTCAGTGAAATCATTTGGAATTATTGTATTAGAATGATTTGACCACTTGATCGTCATTCGCACCTTCTATCCAGTAGAGTCGGGATTACGGCATCCGTGAGAGCAGCAGATGGAAACAACATAAGCTTTAACCGGAAGAAGCACCAGTATTATCCTGCCAACACCTTATGGGGGTGGTATTCCGTGCCATCTATGGTTCACACGTACTATCCGAAAGTTGCGCATTCCATCGTGCGAGCGTGCTTGCCACATAGTTTCGCTCGAGTGTACTATAGCCGCCCGGAACTTTACGATCTCCGCTGAAGTGCTCCGAACTGCGACGATAACATTTTAGCAGTTAGCAAGTAGAAAAGCATGTAACGAAATTGTTCTTGTTTCCAACAAGCGACCAAGAGAGAGAGAGAGAGAGAAAGCACTAGAAGCAGTCGAAAGTCAACTCCTCGGTCATTATCTCGTTAGCGGGAAAGGTCATGGCGAGAGGTTTTGTGAAGGGTTTTCCTGCTGGCATTCTCCAGTTGCCCAAGCATACCGGTTGCTGCGAGCAACGACATGTTGTACATGTTGGGATGTTGTTGCTAAACTTGCATTTATAAACTTCCACCACAAGCACCGTGCTCGTGTGTAGCGAATCAATTGTCCTTATATAGTGTAAATTTAGTATGATGCGATGACATTCAGTTGCTGGTTAGTAAACTTAATGCTGCACTCCATTACCAAATAGAAATTATTTCCAAGAAAATTTGAAAAATCGTGTTTAAGAAATTTATTATCATCGCATTGGCAATGACTCACAGTAGTTGCCATAGCAACAGTCCAGCACCATTCGCTTGAAGAACTGCAGCAGCCTTTTGTTGTAAGCTATTAGGGAAAAAAAACGAAAAATGGAACTAATTTATGTTATCGACTCAACTTAATTCCCTTAAGCTAAGGGTCATACAGATTCCTTTATATTTGTTGTAAAGCTACTCAAGAACCGATCTGCCTCTGTTTGGATACTCACTCGGGCACTTCTTGTGCTTCTATTTAAAGATTTCATCAACTTTTGAAGCACTTGCACTCCTCCACCTGAGCCCGCAACATTTAAATCGAGAGGATTGAAGGATCTCGCTACCTTTTACCATACCTGGCTATTCAGAATCCCTGATCCAATCTCCAACGAAACCCTTTTCGAATCTCGGGGTTTCCATTAAGGCACCACGGAGCACGATCGTTTACAGACCAAATGCGAATGTTTCGAGGATGATTTGTCCAGGGGCTTAAGAGCGCCATGAATACACACAGCTCTTAACCCAATCCTCTATTCACCCCACTATCACCCTCACCACTCCATCTCCGCTGACCCCCCTTCGCCCAAAGCCAGCATTTTCTATCGGAAACATCAAAAGTACACGCCAAAAATCGCCATTCTGGCCACGCGGCCCTCACCATGATGAAGGTTTTTATTTCCACATGCCCTACTACCCTCCCTTTCGCCCTTCCCCTGCCGCACGAAGAAGATTGATCGAAGGAAAATTTCAATTTTCGGTCCGATATTAAAAATAATGACAAGCATTTATTCTTCCCCCCGGGAACCAGACGGTCTCTGTGGGAGGGTCGAGAGGGCCACCACTGCCGGTTCGGCGGTCCTGCTGCCAGAGTGGTGCTCATTTTCCTCGGCTCTCGCGAGCGCCACGTGGACGATGGCGCGAGGCGCCCAAAACAGCTCACTCCACCGTCGATGACCGCCGGGCAAACGGGATGAGAGGGTGTATGAATATGAAAATCGAAACTCATCCTCCCCGAGGAGGTAAATGAAAAACACATTGCCGCGATAGCGCTGGCCCGAGTGAAGATCGTACGCTCGTTGACGGACCGGATCCTCTTCGTTTTGACGCGTTTCTGGGTTGCGAATGGAAAAGAATGCCGGAAATGAATGACATGATATGAGCTTCAAACTGCCTCCTTGCTAGCGTCTGCTAATGGTGCATGGATATGGTAAAGTGGAAAGTGTTTTGGTTTCGCAGATAAGTGAAATCTCATAGCGTAATCTCATGCTGCAATCAGCATCCCGACACAATCCCGACTGCCGGCCACGAAAGCTGACTTTAGCACGATTGTTATTGTTCGAATTTATTCAAATCGTTTGCTGAACAAAACACTACACAAACCCAAACTCGTGATCCGTGGTGTGCCTTTAATTATGAAATCATCATCATCATCACCGCCAGCTGGAGAGCGTCACTCACTTCGAATCGAATGTTGACCAAAACAACATCACGCCATCATGGGCTGGATGGGTTGATGGTTTGAATAAATTGTTTAATTTGTGCAGCGAAAACATACAAACATTTGCGAAAAGTCGCTGAAGACCACCGTCCCGGAGCCACCGTCACCGGACTAATGCGAACGAATGCGAGTATGTCATGTGGTGGGTTGTCCACTGGGCAGGTGGGATGCGCTCCAGCAAACCGAATAGCAACAACCCATCATACCCGGATGATGGTTTCGGTACGGAAATGGAAAAGGCCAGATCAATCCGAGGGACGGGGACAGATAGGCAGCAGTAGCAGCAGTAGCAGCAGCAGTCGTCGCTTACCGCTTCAAACTCAAAACCAGATACCAGAAGGGAGGGATTTGTTTTGACGTTTGCCTATCAACCGCAAACCGAGCACCCCCTTACCGATGTCATAATCCAGGGGGCAAGAGGAGCGACCCGGCCGGGGAGTGAAGAGAGGAGCATGAAATCAAACACATCTTCCGCCGGCATCGGACACATTGGCTGGATTCCTGTACCGACCGCACGATAAACCTCGCATCGTTATGAAGCATCGTTTAATGGATTGAATGTGGTTTCCCGTCAACCGACGACGACGTCGCTCTCCGGTCCGGCACACACCACACACGCACGTGCCATCATCACTCGGCCACCGGTCCTGTCCTTGCTTTTTCTAATGTTGCACTCCCTCTCTCTCTTCTGCTCACTCTCTTTAATGCATTGCCATCCCACGTGAGCTCGTACTGTCTCTTTTATTCTAATCACGAACCACTTCGCATGCACACCGGCACCGTCGGGATGGTCTCGATAGCCGGAACCATTTCCGATCTGTCCAGGCTCTCTGGTCCAGGGCATCCGCTACGCAACCGATCGAATGCGAAAGGATACAATTGGAGAACGAGCTGGCCTTGCGAAATGGGTTCACTCCAAACCTGAAACACCCGGCCAATCGGTTCAATTACGGTACGTTGCAACGGCAGTGCTACCTTTGCCATCCTGGGAGGATCGTTAACGAGTGTGCCATCCGGAAGTTGACCAAAGGCCACCCCCCGGGAATGACCGGGATCCAAACCAACGCCACCTCTGGGCCACCGACACCGTTCCTGGCTGCTGTATGATGACGATGAGCTTGCTGCGCTTCCTCGCATGGCCTGGCATCTGGCGACGTCCTTTGGGAGGTTTCCTGCCTCATTGTGCCCACAGGGATGCGATGCGAACCATTTCGGACGGACGGTGGAAGTGATTCCATTATTGTTGCGGGATTCTATGTGGTAATTTTCGTAAATTCGGTTCCCTCGATTCGTTATTTGCATATTTAAATAAACAGTCATGTCGGCGGGACGGTGGCTGCTGTCACCGTTGGTGTGGAGGTGGACAATTGCCTTTGCACTATCACAACCTTTTGCTGTCGTTGTGTGCTCCAGCACAACGCACGGCGGGTAGGTTGAATTGGAATTGCATGCATTGTGACCTCGGGCATACACGATGCTCGATGCATTCCTTTAGAAGTGTTGGTATGTGTTTTTAATAATTTTCCGGACTGATATCATCGGTACGACCGATTGAGTATTAATAGATTTGTTGAAACGAATGCGAATAAAGCTATTTGTTCTGTAAAGACCATTAAATGGAATGATAAATATCAATCCGCAGACATATAAAACTATAAGTATATTTTCATTTAGCTATCCGATGCTAAATTTTCTATAAATATATTATACAATTCCTTAAAAAGAAATTATTACTTGTGTAGACTCCTTTAGCATCAAGCCAATTTATCTGAAATAGAGCTTCCAACAGTAACCTGAAATTCACTCCCCAAAAAAAAAAAACAGTCGTAAATCAAACGATCGATCCCGTTTAAACGTGTTTTAAACCCATTCTCTAACCAACTATAAGCGTAAGCAATTTTCCTGCTTCCCATCCATCGCTTGCAATGATAAAATATGACATATTTATGGGCATTATTAAAATTCCGAATCGAAAAAAAAACCTGTCCCCTGCGTATCCATCGTGGAACAGGTTTTTGGTGCCATGGAACGCACCGGCGACACGTCGATCAGCGCCGCGATGGAACGCCGATCAAAAGTAGGTTCAAACCTTGGGAGCGAGAAAAATGATGCCAAATTGGTTGTAATGGTTCGATGAAAAAGCAACCCCACCAACCAGACCAAGCCCAGTCTGGCCTGGGCAGCCGCGTTGCATCGCCGGCACGGAAGCAACAGGCGAAGAATGCAAACACGCAAAGGATGCAAAGGATGCACCCAACGCCCGCCGGGAACGGCAAACAACTACATTAGCCCGGTAACCGCCGATGCAGCCCACGGGGGACTTCGGAAGCCAATCTGCAACCGCGAGCACCGCGAGCACCAGCAGCAGAGCGACCGGACGAAACCATTCAGGATGCAATTTATGATGTCGGCACGATATTATGCTAATAGACTCATTAAAGCATGCCGGGCGAAATTAACATGATAAAAAACAGTAAACAAAACTTTCGCTCCCCCGTACATCGCCAACAATGGCGCTTACAATGCCGATCACCAGGTCCCTGAAGCCATCGCGGTCAGGATACGTGGCCTACTTGATGCATAGAAAAGGTATCATAGAAATGATTTTAAATTTGATATTTCCTACTTACAAAACATGTTTAGCTTTTGCAAGGGATTTTATCGACATTTTCTGACATCAAACAGGAGAAGGATCCAAGTAGCGTTCCAGCTCATCACCATTCACTGCCGCTCTCTCTCTCTCTCTCTCTCTCTCTCTCTCTCTCTCTCTCTCTCTCTTTGCCGGAAAGGGGAAACGATGCGATGATGAATATGCTGCGCTACCTGCACACCGCCTTCCGTTCCCGAAAAGCCTCCCAGGCATCAAAACCATCGCATGAAATGCATCTCAGGATACGCGCGCGCGCGCACGCTGGCGCTTTAATTTATGCTTTGCCGTTTCTTTCACTTCATTCTCAACATATTCACTCCAACACCAATCATCTCGCGATCGCGAAGAAAAAGGAGGCTCGAAAGAAGGAACCTCACAAGATCGCTCAAGTCATTTCTTCGCGACAGGCGATAAGCGAGTTCGTGGAGCACAACCGATCCATCACCCTCTGGCCATTTTCATGCTAATGGAAGGTAATAAAACAAAATCTCTTACACGACGCCACCGTGACCGCGTGTGCGTGTGTGCGTACTGCTCCTCAACGCAAATTGAACACGTCGCTATCGCATCACTGATCTTGTACACCACAGCTAGCAAGCAAGCAAGGAAGCAACAACCGTGGGTTTTCTATCAACTCATCAACCTCACCACAAGGACTGCTACTTTTTTTTTTGGGTGTATGCGTGTGCCCGTCTCGATGCAACATTGTCATCAAACTTTGTTCTCGAAAAACGCTTCGAACGCATTGGAAAGACATTAAAACAACGCTGCTGCTGCTGCTGCTGCTGCTGGGCCCCGGGGGCCATTTTTCACAATTATTGTCCGGGATGCGATGCGATGCGGTAGGTTGTTCGAGCTTCCTCTCGAGCGGCCCAGTACTAGCGGCTTCCGGGCAGCACGCCAAGCTTGTAATTTGCTGTTTATTTATGCCTGACTGGCCGGCACGTTTGGATCGAGCCTTTTTCAATTTTCTGAATCGCGCCTCAATCTCCTTAACGGAGCCACCTGCCACCGAAGGTGTTTTCCGAGTGTTTTCGAGCAATTGAAAACGGAGTGAAATCAATCAATTAAATCATCTCGACGGGCTTTCAGCTTATCATTTTTATTCAATTAACCGTGCTGCTACTATTTGCATACAAATTACCGGCCCATGTGTCTGCTTTCGGTGATAACATGTTCAGTGACTTGCGCGACACTTGCGACTTGATGAGATCAATTTGGATCATGATCAATATGTGATGATGTCATCGAACAATTCAATATTTCAATGATGAATAAAGCTGTTAAAATTACGTCACTGGCACCGAATTGGTCATTGCAGTAGCATTAAAGCTGATTAGAGTAAATGAATTTCACTTGAAGCTGGAATATCAAATTTTCATCGAAAAATCAATTGCACAAATTAAGGCGAGAGCTCTAGTATTTGCCAGAAATTCCTTTAAAAAGAAGCAGAGCGTAAACAGTCGGGAACAGGACCAACCGTGCTCTGCTTGAGTAACGAATCCTTGTGGTTGGCTTCCTAATCCCAGCAACGATCACCTGGGCATCCCACACTGACCATCGCCATAAATCCGTTACAATCCGAAACATCCTTTCCGACAGCTCCGTACACGGGTCGGAGGCGTTGCGCACCATCTCCCACATCCATCACCAATCAAACCCCAAAACACCGCTACCTGGGAGAACGGGACCGGATCATGGTGGTAAAAATAAATCGAATCGAAAGCAACTATTGATTGCAACCTGTTCGTTAGCTAAATTTGAAATTGATAGATAATCCCGGCGATGCTGGAGATTTGCAGCCGTGCGCTCAAGGATCTGCAATCCATCGGTTTTGACCAGCCGGAATCGAAAACCACGAATCATCGGTTCACCGTCGCCACCGGTGGACACAACGAAGGTGTTCACCATCATGCATTTACCCTCCCGTTGTTGTGAGCCAAGTCGTACCACCATAACATATTCCTTACCTTCGTCGAACTAATGAAGAGGAAACCTTACCGAACGATAGCCAACGGTCCTTCGCTGTAATCCTCCGGCTCTCGACTCAACGCTTTCCCGGGGAAGGTTGGGCTATGGATGTTCCACTCGATTCCGCAGGAGAAGCAGCAGGAAGCACATCGCCAGCGCTTTGCGCCACGCTCCACCAATCCATCCCAGCCAGTCTGCATCGGAATGCAGCATGCGAATCCGAGTCGGTTCTTAACGAACGGACGAACGGACGGGAATGGGAAGCGAAAGTGACAAGAAGGAATGCGCCTCCCCCCTCGTGTTGCCTCTCCCTCTAAAAACAAATTGTTGCACGTACCATTCCCATACCGAGGATTCCAGATTCCCGATGGAATGCTTCTGGTTCGCGGTGCGGGAACCACGGGAGTTTTTCCTGGGAGCAATCACAGCCACAAATACTAACCCATGGTCCTGATATCCAAACCTCCCCCTCCTCCTCCGTATGCCCAGTGGTTTATCAGAAAAACGTGAGAAAATTACCGAACCATATCCTCCCGGTTACCGCCTGGCCAGAACGAAAGCCAGTCGGTCGGTTGGTCCGAATCCTGACAGTCCGGAATCGGATTGTGAACAAATTTATTTTCATCCCTTCCGACCGGAGGGAATCCTTCTTTGGAAACGGAATGCGGGGCCGAACGTAGTGACGTTTGAGAGTTTTGCTTAAACCCTGATCCTAACCACGGGGTGGCCATTGTGGTGGTTTGCACCAAAGTGGTCAATGTTTTCATCTCCACGCCAGTGGGGAGTGTTATCAGTTTGATGTCCTGACCTTACGCCGGGTCGAAGGTAAATCGAGAAATTTCCAATACATCAAAGTTGGCTCCGGGTACATGATGCCTGATCCTACATAATCCAATTAGATGTTAGATAAACCAACGATCCTTTCGAGAGAAAACAATCCCCAGTTTACATTAGAAATGTTTTCTAGAACAGAACGAGAACAAACAAACATTACTAGCAAATGGCCAAGGCACTTTTCAATCCACCTCAACGCACACTCGATGCGTCTTACCATTCGATAGTTGAGCGGGCATTGGCGAGAACTCAGATCAAAGACGTCAGTCACACGGTTCGTTCGATCGATGCGTATCGCTTTCAACCCCTCCTCAAAAGGTCACCGTTACAGTGTCCGTGCGATGATGCGTACTGATAGTGAGCATCCATCACCGACGCTACCGACGCGACTGCTGCTGCTGCTGCTGTTAACGATAATCCTCGCGAGGCTCATCACCGTCGAAGCGGTCCGCTGTGGCCAACGGCCGATTGCGGCACCCGGTACCATCACCAGCGGAGAACCGAGCTGGCCGGGACAGTTTCCTTGGCATGCGGCGGTGTGGCACCGTACGCAACAGCTGATGCTGGCCACGGCCTACGCCTGCGGTGGTTTCATCGTGGGCCCACGCGCCATCATTACGGCTGCCCATTGCGTAACGGCTCCCAGCGGCTATCAGATGGCGGCCAACGAGCTGACGGTACGTGTAGGACTATACGAGCTGCTGGCCATGGCTCGCCACTCCCAGGAGCACCCGGTACAGGTCGTTCACCGGCACGCTCGCTTTAGCAGCGGTTCACCACACCACGATCTGGCGCTACTGACCCTCCGTACGTTGATCGAGTTTGATGCGTTTGTGCAACCGATTTGCCTTCCCCGGCCGGCCGATGATGCGCTCTCGGGACACCTGAACAACGGTGTGGTGGTGTATGGTATCGTTTCGGGCTGGGGATTAACGGAAGGCGACGGTCTGGCACGGACTCTTAGGATGAGCACTATGCCGACGGTAAGCCACCTGCAGTGTCTTGCCAGTGATCCGATATTGTTCGCTCCGGTGCTCTACGAAGGGATGTTCTGTGCCGGCTGGAAGAACGGTGAGTGATGGTGAAGTGCGTTACGAAACGTCGGTTGTTGCCGCTAGCGCTTGAACCCAGAGTTACGTCAAAATTATAAGGACTCAAGGAAGCCTATTGATCAATCTGCACAACACTCTCTCATAACCAATTATCCTTGGCAGGTAGTGCGTGCATTCTTGTATTGAATAGAAAGAATATTATCGCGACACATAGTTGGGTATCATAAACTGATTAGTGGATGACGTGCACTAGAAGACAGTAGCATTTGCTCTATTTACAATTTATTAAAGGTGTAACTAAAATTAAATGTTCAAACAGTTAAATTTCCTAGCTTTAACTTACAAGACGCTTCTTAAAACTGATGATTTAATCACCGAATGGTACTGCCATTAAAGTGAAGGAACACAAAAGATTAAATCAAACTTAACTGATTTTCAACGGGAAAAATGATTTAAATGTAAAGGATAAAGATTATGAATTCAAACATCCTTCTCTCGATTATCCAAGGAACAAACGTGTGTAACGGTGACAGTGGTGGTGCTTTCGCGATTCACGAAAATGGACACTGGACAGCTCTAGGAATCGTCTCGTTTACGGGCCTGCAAGAAGACATCCTCGGACAACCAGCACGCTGCAGTAACGAAAGTCTCGCTGGCTTTATCAGTATCCCATCGTACCTCAGCTGGATAGAATCAATCGCGCACTCAGAAGCCATCGAGCTCGCTTCCGTAGCGATCGAATCCCGACAGGAAGCTGACCGAATTAGCGAACAAAGTAAGGAGTAGAGAGGGGGTGGAATGAATGTTTTCGTAAATTGGGAAACCGAGTAAAGCCGCAAGAGGCCCATCGATTGCGTCAATGTGGTAATTGAAATTCATTTGAATCCTTCCATCCCTCCTCCCCCGAAAAACCCCGTAGTGTGCCAACGATATCGACGAGGCTGCGAGGAGGAGGACGAGGACTTTTCATATTTAGCGTCCGTGGTGAGTCCGGCACCCCACGACTCCCGCCACCTGGTGATTGATTGTTTCGCCGTGCTGATAAGTGACCGATTTCTGCTGGCCCCGGCCAGCTGCCGGCGAGTAAATGAATCTCCACCGACACCGGACAATAGCGCAGGTAATGGCATAGCTTCCTCCCAGCCTCGTGACGGCCCTTAACTGCGGCCGACCCCAAGATGTGATGTATGATCTGATGGGCTGCTGGCGGAATCCGATTCTCAACCGAACCGCAACATAATAAATTGACCGATTCCAAATAAATCACCTAGCACTGGTTCGGTCTGGTGCGGTTCGGTTTTTTTTTTTTTTTTGTTGAAAAATCTTCCATCCAAACAGCCCCAACGATGGCGAAGCAATTCATTATCCTCGAGTCGGCCGGACAAGCGGTGGACGCTCCAATAAAGATATTCCATCAACACCCGAACTTTGTCACCGAAGAAGACGACGACAAGGACGACGATACTGACGGCATCCCCGAGGGCCAGAGCAATCTCGCACTAATCGAACTGGAACGTAAGGTATCGTAAGTATCGCTCTGCCCGGCAGACCGGGCGGGTCGGCTATAATCCGGACCAGCAGCCTGGTCTCTCCCTGGCCCCAAGCCACCCTCTGCCTGGCCTGGCTGAATTGATTTGTTTTCTTTTGTCCGGTCTGAAATTGAAACGATATTTCTCAGACTGGTCTCCACCTGTCAGTTTGCATGCCTCTGGACGCCTTCTCCGACGAGTGCCGATAGCCGGTCCGTACCGGACCAGATCTTTCTCTACTCGGCCGTGAATGTTAGCAGCGACAAATCGATGGCAGCGTTCAAGCGGACGGCGAACAGACGACGAGCTGGTCCGAGCAAAGCCGCCGGACCGCCCGGGACCGGAAGCGTATGCTACGATGAGCTACTGGCGCCCACATTGATGACGCAGGTTGAGGAACGGCAGCGCGGTGAAATCGGACGGCATTATCGATTGGTGGGCATTGTCCTGTACCGAACCTGTACCAAGATACGGTTCATCAAGGTGGCGCTCTTTCTCGATTGGATTGAGTGGATCGTGTGGCAACCGCCGGACGTTGCCTAGGATACTGAAGGTTCCGATGATGCTGAGGGTAGCAGGCATTGGTTGGGAGGAGTACAAGAATGCCAAAAATACTGAGAACAGATTCTAGCGTGATTTTCTAAAGTGTAATGTTCCGAAATAAACATCCAAATGGATAGAAATGACCTTCAATCAATGAGAATCAATGAGAATATCACCTGCCTGGGCACAAGATTTCACAGATACCAACCATCATAGTAGCCACAGATTTAAAGGAAACTGTTTCTGGAGCTACAAACGAATTTGATAGACGTTATCATGCAAGACGTTCAATAAGTAATCGGTAAACGTGGTAAAGAGTGGACACAATAGAGCGCTGAATGGTTGTACATACTAAGATAAGTTTTATTTCAGTTTTTTGGTTTTCCTCGTCAAACGTCTCAAATTGTCCCATACGTTTCGTCTAATAGGAATTGATTCAATTTGTTTAAATGTCTGCAAGTACCAGGAACCCCCGGGCTGCAACTCAGATTACCAATCCTAGCACACGACAATCGACGTGCAACCGCCGTTGATCCTGCTCCTGCTTCTGCTCCTACCACTTATCTCGCTCCTGTTCTTGTGAGATTTGTTTTTTGTTTTTTGGTTTAGCTCCATTAAGATACAATCACAATTATTAATCTTACGCACACTAGAAGTTTGTAGTTTGTGTTTTGTGTGTACGGGTCACAAAACGTGGAATATACGGCTTTAACACAAATCGTAAACGAAAATGCTATCCCGGGCATGTGAAAAATGTATAAAAAACAAACAGATGTTCGCATCCGTTGAAGACGGGACAGCGCGTGTGGCGCTTGTTTGGTTGACGCGGAGTTGAGTTGGCAGCTTTACACAACCAATACGGGACAAATACAACTACAGCGTACAAAAAATCCTTGTAGCGAGCGACACCGTTCTCCTCGCTTAAGAAATAGGAAGAGTCCTCTAATTGATATCTCGTTTGCTCATTTCGCTCCGCTCCCCGGACCACGTAATCGTAATGGTTTTTTTTTTTTTGTATAATTTGGCGCACTGATAGATGGGCACCTCCTCCTGCTCCTTCCGTGCACCTCATCCATCGCTTATTCGCTAAGCGTACTGTGGGTTAAAGTAAAAAATGATCACAAATAAGAAAACATATCCTCATACATGAGTAACGCGGTGCGGTGGGAGTCGTGTCGACCCGCTTTGCCACTTTGCGAAACGAAGAGCCGTGGAAAGGAATCCGTTTTGTACCAACTGTGCGTACCGGAAGTGCGTTTGCCGCGCTTTGGCACACGCATTCTTGAGCAATGTTGGGCGTTCAGAACGTCAACGCAAGCTCCAGAAGCACTCTTTCTCTCTTCGTCTCTCCTGCCTCTCTACCAGACTTCACACTTGTCGAACGGATTCATGGCCGTTCCGAGCGGACAGTTGAACGTTTCCGCAAATTCCTTCATGTTCGAGAGTGGCCCTATCACACGGAACTTGGGCGGTGAATGGGAATCTTTCTCGATCTGTAGCGTTGTCGTTTCCTCCGTGACGGTTGAGCACCAGACCTGGGAAAACGAAACGAAAAACAACTGCCGGTGGGTCATGTTGACGCCTGGCAGTGGGAGCGTGTCCGTATCGGTGAAGCTGCTCTTCTCATTGTTGATGTACGCGTGGAAAGCCGCCTTCAGACCGCCATTATCGGCAATGTTTTCACCCATCGTCTGCTTGCCGTTTACGTTCTTGCCATTGATCTTGTACGCACTGTACTGTTGATTGAAGCATTCGGTCTGGTTCTTGAACCGATCGATCGTCCGATTGGCCCACCATTGGTGTAGATTCCCATACTTGTCGTACTCCCGGCCCTGATCGTCGAACGCGTGCGTCAGCTCGTGCCCCATCACCACACCCATCGCTCCGTAGTTCAGGCTCTTCGAGTTCTTGATGTCGAAGAACGGTGTCTGCAAAATGCCGGCCGGGAAAACGATCTGGTTCTTGGTCGGTGTGTAGTACGCGTTCACCGTCGGCGGTGTCATGCCCCATTTGGTCTTGTTCACCGGTTGATCCAGCTTCTCCAGGTTCTTCTTCAGACTGTAGATGTTGTAGTTGATGTTGTTGTCGAAGTAGGTCTTGGGATCAATGTTCAGCTCCTGGTACTTCCGATCCAACTCCTCCGGGTTCAGAATGTAATCGGGAAAGCCTATCATATCACTGATCGCATCCGCCTTCTCCACTGCCAAACGGCGCGTTTCACTATCCATCCAGTCGAGATTTTTAAAGTTCTCCTTGAACGCATCGCGCACCTGGTTGATCATATCCTCGGCCTGTGGCTTCGAGTCGCCATGGAACACGTCCCGCACGAACATTGCACCGACCGCGAATCCCAGCACGTTGCTCGTATCCGACACGCAATACCGCCACAGTTCCTCGCCACCGTCCGAACCCATCAGTGCCTTGCGCAGACCTTTATACGCATCTCGGAATGCCTTTGTTAGACAGGCGGTCAAAGATCGCACCGTTTGCCACACAAGATAGTTGTTCAGAATGCTGGAAGAAACAAACAAAAGAGCAATTAGAATCTGCAGATTCCAGTCCTCCATCCCAGCAGTCGACTTACATTTTCTTCTCATCCGTTGCCGTATACTCCTTCATCAGGAGGTTCAGCTTCACGAGATACTCCGGCGCGTAGACGACGATTTTTTCCTTCTCCGTAATCTTACGGCGCACCAACCGGAACGCTTCTTCGAAATGCTCCTGCCAGTTGATGAACGGTGCTATCTCTTGCAACGCCGCCAGCGTCATCGGATGGTAAAGCGTCTCCTCATCGCGCCGCAAGTCCTGGGGCGTGGTGATGTTCGCTAGCCGCGTCTCGAACTCAATGACATCCACCATCTGGCGTCTGGCATCGGTCTCATCGGCGCCCAGCAGCACCGACACCTTGGTCATGTACTCGAGGTACGCCGCCAGTATTTTCGCGTTGGCAGTCTTGTTCAAATAGTTGTCCCTCGATGGAAGCGTCAGTCCGCCCTGATCAATCTGGCAGAAGAAACAAGCAAGAAAGAGGCGTTTATCATTAATTGCCTTCCCGTCAGCAGACTAATAGATCAACGCTGAAATTACCTGTATGATATGCTTGCTGGAGTTACGATCATCCTCCCCAACCGCCCATCCAAACAGCCCACCCATGTTGTACTTGATCTGCAATATCTGGAGCGTGCGCTGGAGTGACCACTTCTGCACATCGAACCCAGTCGCATTGGCCGTAACATTCCAGCCACCGATTTGCTTGAGCAACTTCTGCAGCGGCGCCGCTCCCAGCTTCTCCATCTCTTCCTCATCCAAACAGCTTTGGTAGAAAAACTTTGCCTTCATCTCCGCCTTCGATTTGAACTCCGCCAGTGGCCGCTCGAGGGCGTTCCTTAGGACCAGCTGGTTCTGTTGTTCCAGCTTCCCAAACAGACCCCACATCGACTTGCCCTCCGGTATCGGGTTGTTCTTGATCCACTGGTTGCAGGAGAACGCGTAGAAATCATCGCACGGATCCACCGACCAATCGATCGAATGGAGAATCTCGCTGGCCGCAAAGATGCAGTGCTGGTTGAGGCACGGCATCTGCTCATCTACCCCGAACGCGTCTAACGGCAGACCGAAACGGCAGTGGACGGAAACGGAGGGTTAAAAACGTATTTATATTGTGTACCCATGGTTGGTGGCCGCGGGACTATAAATAGACGCCATGCGCACCCTGTGTGTGTGTGGCCACCCACCACCCTTACCTTTATCTTTACCGCTTCCCCCGTGGGGACGAACGTGCAGAATGCGGGTGCTATCGTTGGCCAACAGACTGCTAAGTACCACTATCAGCAGGATCGCGAAGATCAGCAACGTAATCAACACCTTCTCCAGCTTGCTCCGGGCATTCCAGAGCGATGTTCCGCGGGCAGCATGATAACGGAAGTGTAGCGTTGGGCTACGGGTCGTTTCGTTGATCGACCCAATGCTGTCCTCATCGGGGTCACAAACTTGCTGCTTATATCTCGTCATCTGAAGGGAGCGAAATGACCAAATCGAAACGATGACTGCTACTGAAATACGTCGGCTACACCGACAACCGATCAACTAGACCGTCAAACTAGATCCACCTGATCGCGATACACCTCGCACAACACAACTATCAACACAATTGAATCTCAATCGGCAAACAATTCTATTCAGAACTCGCCTCCACGTACAGCAGCCACCAACCGTTACCTCATTCTCTTTTCGCAGCCAAGCTGTCTCACTCACTGTTCCAAGCGCCCGCTAATCAATAACCCTCGCCTATAAACAATGATGCTCGGCGGGAGGGCCACCCGCTACAGACGCTAACCTACTTCTCGAGCGAACGCAACGAATCGCAACAACGAACTGATCAGCCCCAACACGAGAGCGCTCGATAGTCGTCTGGGCTCTGGGGATCGTAAACAGCAACCGCGCAATGACGCATTCGCTAGCGCACCATCGTATCGAGCGGCATCATCAGCGGCAGGCGGCGGCATTACGTCGGCTCTTTCCGCGCACGACGACATCTCGCGCTTGCGTGATCCTCGCCCTCCACGACCGCGGACAATTTGTCATCGGAAATGACTGTGAGCGTGTGCGAGAATGCTTAGTTCGCATGTTTAGCAAACTGCCACCGGAAGGGCGGCGACAGGGAGGGTGGAAACCTTGATGCTTTGATGCCTTGATGCCACATTCCCCGGCCATCAATCGAGCAAAGTCTTGGAGTTGTTCCGTTGACTTGTTGGAATACAAACAGATACACCACACGTGCGGCGTGCCACATGGAACACATTTGGCACATGTCAGGATGAGCCTGAAGTAAATAGATACCGTAATTGACTAGACACGTTCCCATGCTATTCACGGACCTGGGGCGAATTGTTGATGCGCCAATTGAGACGGGAGATTAAGTGATGTGAAACCGACGAACTAAGCCGTGTTGGAGCTATTATCTACAAACAAGATTAGTGAGAAATACTTCCAGCTCGTTGCGCATGTTTCTTATCACCACGAATTCCTTCTAACTGCCATTTCTTGCAACTTTATGAACAACAACCGCACAAGCAACAAGTTTTTCCGAGAGTACGGTAAGTCTCTGGCGTAAGTTAAAAATAAAATAGATATCTTTCTTTTGGAGTTATATTTGGTTCAACAGCACCCTTATCAGGGCCTCGAATACCTGACTGCAAACACAGCGGTGGACAGTTTCGCTACCTTGAACGTGCGCCGACCTTAACCAACTGTCTGCATCGCGTACAGTACGCAACGAAAGAAGCTCTTTTCTTATCTTATCTCTGCTAATCTCTGACACACAGTATCGTGCACAAGCGAGTGCGCATATTATGTACAGCACCAAGTGCTTTGGTGCCGAGTGGACCATACAGCCAACATAGACAAGAGCAAACACGATGCGTTGTAAATATATGACTAAGGATACGCTGTTGATTCTAAATGCTTTTGGGACTAGACCGGTATGTACTCACCTGGACCGACATTTCCGTGATTTCTTATTTTTTTGTGTGCTTCTGTCCGCTGATAATACCTGAATGAGCAATCGGCGGTTCGGTGTTGCTTTTCACAGGCCTGGAAGTATCGATCGGTAGAGGTGGTCGAGGTGCTTATCGAGCACTGGTGATGCTGCTGCTGCGAATCGATTCGCAATCACTGAACATATGGCATCTTGTGTGCCTAAGGCTCACGCAGTCGAGCCTCCGCGGTACAGCTTTCTACCATATTGCAACCCGGTTCGGTGGACAAAAGCACTACGGAATGCAAAACCCTCACTGCCAACTCCACCGTTTTTCCACAGTGTTTACTTGGCGGCACGACTCCAATACGGGCCGCCGACACTTGCTTCTCACGCCGAGGTTTTCCTGCTGTTTGTTCGAGGGATCAAAACCCAGAATCGTTTGCCTTCCACGCTGTTTTCCTTTTTATCACCTAACCATCTGCAACGGACGTACGCAGCAATGCATCAGACTGCATTGCACATCAGAATCGCATCAGAAGGGGCCACTGCAAGCCTGCCATTGCGGAGGGGGAGACGAACGTTTAGCACTTTTCACTTTTGTTTATAGTTCTAGCCGCGGAATGACCTTCTATCGTTGTTCTATTGCCGCCGCAGCGAATCCGTGTACGTGACGCCAACGATGGAGACGGATTTTGTTAGGTAAACGATCGAACAGAACCGCCACCGAACCGAGTCGCGGTGAGATGTTTGCTGTTTCGCAGGTTTCGCGTCCGTAAAAACGGTTTGTGATGATAATGTAGTGTGTATGTAAGGTGCTAGCAGACCATGGGATTGAAAATAGTGGTAACGGGCATGCGCCGGAACCGTCATCCGTACGGCGGCTGCGTTCTCGGAGTTCCCGTGTGCTGTCAGCGAATGACGCCAGCAAGCAGCACCAGCAAGTGGCGCGGAATTGCCGGGCCAAAGCTGGCGCACCAAAACAAACCTGCCCACCTGCCGCACATCCGGCACGTGGCCATCCACCGGTTTCCCATCGGATCCAGCGTGCGCTCGCTGGAATCTCCGCCGGGAACTGTCAGTGCCGTTGGTGTCAGCGTGCAATCAGCTGGTAGGGATCAATTTGAATGGGATTAACGGTTTTTGCGTTCGAAAAAAAGGATGAAATAGATATGCTTCAACATCTTTTACTGATGCAACTTATACAGTAAATTCAAGAAACTCTGTTCGAAATACTCAAACAAAGATGCAATTGTGCTTGTCTTGTAATGATATTGAAGTAGAATTTGAAGTAATTTATGGAATTCGTTTGGAATTTTAGCTTCATCATTTAACAATCTTAGACATTTTTAATTTACTACACATGTAACCTCGATTAATCAAGCAAACTAAAAATTTGATTGTAAATTGTTAAAACTTAATGTGTTACAATATAGCCGATTAATGCATGAAATCATATTGAATTTTGCATTTTTAGGAAAACTCAGTTTAGAAGCATAAAACACCGAACGTGGTTGGTTGTTCCGGGAAAATACGGAAAGCTGAAATAAGGATAAGTAGCAGAACTCATCCCTCACCATTAGCCCCAGCAATGTGGCACTCATAGCAAGGATACGAGCAACCGATTCGTGTTTGTAGCTCAAATTCTGTGGCGGAGAAACATGTTCATCCAGGATAACTGACCTCGGGATTCTCTCTCTCTCTCCCAATCGGCTCGTCCTAACTTCGTGCTGCTATCAAACGGAAAGCACGAATCCTGCCGAAACTCCGGCAAATGCAACCCCACCAATTGCGGTCTCGTGTGTACTACGCTCACGCAAACTAGGACAGTCATAATGCCGTTTACTACTTCCACCACCATCAACACCACCACCAGCGGTTGACTACTACGAGGCGCGTACTAGCATTTCTATTGCTAGTGGATTGCTTGTTGTTGTTTCTTTTCCCTCCCCGGTTTTTATGATACCCCGCGCTACATAACTCATCACTATCGAGCCCTCGCGCGCCATTCCGCGGTACGACGTTCGACGTTCATGCAAAACAAGCTCCGGCCCCCGACGAATCATGATGTGGAGAGTGTTCCAGTTTTCCACGTTTCCGCAATGTAAGCCTATATGTTTCCGGCAGGGTGGTTCATATCGGCATTTCCGAAAAAAGGCGGTGGGAGGCACTTGCTTTTTTGGACACGAAATGCCGTCGGTCGGTACCGTCGATGCACTCGACCGTGGCCCATTCACGCCCCCTTGGGCTGGTACCAATTGCAGCACGATCACAGCATGCATGGAAATCCCAAATTGCACCACGCGGTCAATAGCATAGCAACCGGCGCTTCCTGATATTTGCTTTGCATGGTTTCGAGTGGAAACTAACCAGAATGGATAGAAATCGGTTCAAGTTGTTCCGGGCAATCATGATACCACACTTCACCACAGGTAGCACACAGTGGAAAACTCAAATTAAAAATGGATGCCCTCACCACGAGCAGCAGCAACAGCAGCCGCGGACACGATCCGATCGATGGGACTTGTTCCGGTGCGCTGCACGAGAAGCATCAATGTCATAGGTGTGGGCACACGTCATCGAACGCTGTCAACGCTGGGTTGTTCCGTTGTTTCGCTAAACAACGTGTCACGCGACCAAAACCCCATGTCATCTAAACAATCTCCCGCATATCGGCCGCCGATGACAGATCGGTGGATCAAACTAAAACCCAGCTCTCGACTCGACTCGGCGTCCCCGGAGCTGACACCGTGGCCAGGCCAACGAACGTGCGAACGGGCACGAAATGCAAACTCGAGCCACCGTCCCCCTACCCCAAAAACCGCCGGGCAACGATGCGTTAAGACTTTTGATTATATGTAGCCGGACCAAGCATGACCGGAGCATTCGGTCGTTCGCCGCGTTTCGCCCTTTTTGGCCGAAAGTTTGCGTACGCGGTCCTGGTCAAGCCAGGCCAGAAAGGTTGACACCCGGTGAAGCTGCCAGGCCAGTGGAGAGTTGCCGGGCGAGAGAGTTCCGGTTCCGCAGCCACTCTCGTTTCCGGTGGCCAGTGGAGGCCCGTCCCCAGAAAGGAAACCAGGAAGACTGCCCGGACTGGGACTGGCGAGAATGCGGGTCCCGCAACCTGCACTCACGGTGTGTGTGTGTGTCGGTCGTTTCGTCTCCGTCTGCGGCACTCGGTGATGACCTAAATATAAAGTCAAATAAAAGCGACAAAAGCTTTTTCTTGTGCCCTTCACTTCCGGAGGGAGGGCCGGCTTCAACTCGAACTCGAAACTCAATTATACGATGCATTGTACAGTCAAATTCGAACTGTTAGCTTATCCTCGGGACCCCAGCACTACTGCTGCTGCTGCTGGTGCTGCTGCTGCGTCTTCTATGCAAACGCGATGGCGGCTGCGAGCGATGGCGAGCTTCATGGGAAGTGACAGCAGAGTGCATCCTCGCGAGGCGTCGAGGACGAGGTGTGTGCATCGATGCACAAGAAGGGTATGATGACGTGAGGTATTTCGGCAGTTTAGAACGGCGGTCGGCGTTCGTTGCGAAGGCGAATCCGCGCAACCGGAACCGGCCTGCATGCGGCGGTGGCCGGCGCTTTGACGAAAGTGGTTTCGGTGCTGCTGCTGCTGCTGCTGCTGTTAAACTATTGCTGCGGATCGTCATCGTGTCGTGTTGCGCCCTCTCGGGTATGCTGCTGCTCCGCGAAAAGTATGCTAGCAACAGCGACGGCCGCGACGGCCGCGACGCTGGTGGCTTGACATGTGCTTGAGGTTCGCGCGGTATCGTCTCCGGACCGCCAGCAAAACCCGGTGCGGAAGCTTCAATCACGGACGGTCTGATTAGTTCCTACACGAGCGCGAAAACCACTCCCTCTCCCTCTTGTACCCCCACAGCTCGGTTTGTGACCGGCAGTTGGTGCAGTTAGTTTTGCGAACGAAACGTGCACCGAGCGTGCTGCAGCTCCTGCAGACCGGCTTCGCTACGCCAAACCCAGAGTCACGCCTCGATCGTGAGGTCAAGCGTGTGCGGCTCCCGGCCGCCACCACCACCACCTCGCGAGAAAGCTGGGTTTTCGGTTCGGTGATGGGAACTTTAATCAAACTTTAACAACGGTCGACGGTGAGCCAGAGTGTCTCCACAACATACAACATGTGATGAATGTTTTAACGAATGCCACGCTTATCCTATCGGTGTGAGAGTCTCGTGCATGCCATGGCCTGGCCGGGAGAGGGCCTTCATGTGAGGAATAAAACATTTTCATTCACCAAAAAGAACAGAATTTGATAATGAGCTTGTGAGCTTTAAATAAACTTTAATGTTGTTTTAAAGTAGTAGCTAGCTTTTACTTCTCTTGCTCATCTATGCATGGGATAGTCCGTTGTAGGTTTTAATCCAAACATAAATCATTCGGCCAGCAGCAGCAGTGACAGCATGTGAAGATGCCGGAAACCAAAACGTCGCGTCGCGGCTGCACTCGCTACGGCCATCTCGTTGCTCGTGCTGGCAGGATATGGCCGCCTGGCAGGATATGCCGATTCCAAGTAAGTACAAACAGTGCCAAAAGTAAAGTTCCCTTCACAGCTTCACCGAGTGTCACCGATTTTGTTTACTTTTTTCTCCCTCTTTTTCCTGTTCTCCCCGATGTGTGTATAGTAACTGGCCTGTAGCGGGACAGTCCAGTGCATCCCTCTTGTCTCTTGTGATTCAGTAAAATGCGGACGATGTCATGCTTCATTTCCAACCCGGGGCGAACGTGTGGCGTCCTTTTGCTCCTGCTGTCAAGTGCCGGGAAGTGCAGTAAGTACAATTTACTGTCCATGTTGCCCAACCATCCCGGTCGGTCGGTCGGTCGATCGTCGGAAAATCCAGCATGTCAATCGGCATCCCGCAGTCCAACAGACACGAAGGCAGGAACCGCTCCTACCAGTCCATTCCTACCCATTGACTGCAGAATGGTTCTTCGATGATGATGGCGTTGATGGTCTTCGTTCGTTGGCATCTGAATAAAGGGCATTTCGTTCAATTATTTACTTTCTATCGATTTTAATGCTACGGATGCACTCAATGCACAGCTCGAGGTTAAATGCCCGATGCCAGAGTATCGATCAAATCACACAGTGCGACAGACGGCCAACGGTTTGAACGATGAATTCGGGATTGCCAACCATCAAGTCAACGTCCTCGGTCTTTGAAATATTAAATATTTGCTTTAAAAGTGTCCGTTAGCATAAATGGACACTCGCCGTTTGTCAATAGCTAGAATATTTGAAGACACTTACCAAAACGATTCTTTCTCTCAAAATGATAGCTAAGTAACTGATAAATTGGATTTAATTTCCTGCTTTTTTTTCAAGTACCAAACGATGTTCCGTTATCTGGTTTTTATTTCGTTTTCCAATGTTTACATTTTCTGGATTTAAATCAAAGATTCGCGCCCGCCACAAGCTGAATCAACATTTATTTCCACGCGCCACTCTCGCCAAACATATGCTCCGCGAGTTTGCCACCCAAAACGCATCATTCTCTGATGATCTGTCGCACCACCACCGTCGTTCCATTTGTGCGCACACCATCCGCCATCCGTTTCTAATTATGAAATATTCACCCACAACACAAAAAGCCATATTAAATTTCACCCCGAACCCGCATTATTTATTCATTCGACGAGAGTGAAGAACCTCATCCGGTCAGTGCCAGGATCGGGTACCGGTACCGGCCGGTGGATGATGGCTCGGATGGACCATGTGGTCACCCGGCGCCTCCATCGCCAGGTGCCTTGTGCCAAACGGTCAACGGTTTCGCATCAAATCGTGACCGAAGGGACCGAAAGGGGTTCAGTTGTGCGTCAATCTGTTGTTTTCGTCTTGTGTAATTCATGATGTTCGCGATGATTGTTTTTCGTTTTTCCGTTTTCTGTTTTCCTCCCCTCTTCTCCTTCTCTTGTTGTATAAAACAAACAGACGCGAAGTACGCGCGGAAGCCAATTGTGAATGCTCGCACCGAAATTTCCACGATGGATGTGGTCGTATTGCGTCACGTTTTTTAGCCACCGGCAGTACTTTGAAGGCTCATGATTTGATTCACTTCACGGCCTTCTGAGAATCGCTGAGTAACCGAGCTCTACATTTCAAATCCAAGTTGCCCAGCGGTTATTTTCAAAATTCAAGTGAATCAAAGCTTTAAGCGTTGGCTCTTTTATGAAGTCCTTAAATGACTCTTCTTTTTGTACTATCTATGCTTTGACACAGCACTCAAAGCTAGAACGTACGAACGAAATGTGCTAACAACGCATTAGTAGGGCCAGTGCATCCAGATGTCGCCACCGAAGATATTCAATTCCTGCCAGTACCTCCCTCCCTGCCTCGGCCCCGTAAAAGTGCCACTTGGCTTGGCTGACGAAATAGGATTACTGCATTGGGTTATTAGCTACTAGCCAGCCTCTTAACTGGCCCAATTTTCAGGCAAACCATTTTCGACATGAACAACCATACAACCATAGGAAGAAGTGCGAAATGTTTCCATTACCGTATGACCAACATTTATTCAACGCGAACAAATGAATAAAGTTTGGATTTCGTCTCTTCTTTTTGCATTTCACATCGACAACGACACACACACACCCTCGCCGGCGACAATGGCAGCAAAGTTTACGCGGTGGGGTGCGGTTCTAGCAGCCCCGCCTAGGAACGAGCTTTTGCCAATGCCAATGCGAGCGCGCCTCCCTGTCTGTGCACATTTCAATACGCACCGAAAGCGTTGGAGAGGCCATGGCCGCCGGGCAGCCAGCATCCTCCATCCACTTACTGGCGCGGCTACTCCCGAGAGTGCCATTTATCAGTCGCGCCACTGTAACGCATCCCTTCAGCCCTCCCAGGCCACCGGCGTCCCCCCACCGGCGCGACCGGCGAATCGCTGACAATCGGCAAAGATTAGCATTACAACATGCAAAGCTGGGCGCACTATCGGCGTCTTACTTTTTGGACCTCCCCCACACTGGTCTGTTCGGGAGAAGTAGTAGAAGAAGAAGAAACGCTTCTTCTCGTGCGCTTACTCGCCACTCCAACGCACTCGACGTCTTCAGTCGAGCCGTCGTCGTCTGCGAGCGTAGTAATGTCGAGTCACCTCCGGATCCGGTTTCGATCCGGACAGTCCGCCGAAGCTGCCGCGGTGGGTTGGGAACAAGAAGAAATAATCCAACCCCCACCATTCTCCTCCCGCGAGATGACCTCGGCGCGGTACTTCGGTGCAATTTAGTGGAAAGCATATTGAAAACGGATAACTGACGGATGCGCCACTCTTCAGTCTGTCTGTCTCTTCAAAGCAATTCATCGCATCGAAGTAAAATGCTGGACGAAATGCGGAATTCGTCACCAGCAGCGTCTCCTCAGAACCGAGGAAGCTCTTGGGACACTTTCTTCAAAACTATTTCGCAACGAGCCCGCGACCCCGTGCACAGAACGCGGTTCGATGAACCACACGCCAGGCTGGCGAAGAGAAAAAAGAAAAGTGTCCGAAAAGATGCTGACGAAGCTCATCCCGGTCGAAGTTCGCGCGCGTTGTCTCGCTCTCACTCTCTCTCTCTCTCTCTCTTGCTCGCTATCATCCTCATCATCATCATCACCGGGGTCTACCCGGGAGGGCCAAGATACACCGATCTGGTGGCAGCGAGTGGCATTTAATCTTCAGTTCCAGGCCCTCCCATTGTTGCTAAGTTTCCGACACTATCGTGACACGCATCGTCGGACGCGGTCCGGCTTTCCAACTGCTGACTATTCCCCTATACAGCGCTCAACTCTCATTCGCTCTCTCTCTCTATCTATCTATCTATCTTTTTGTATCTGTCTCTCCGGGAAGGGTAGGACGAGGTAGTGAAGGTAGATAGCGATTGAAGGGTGCCAACTCATCTACATTTGATCGAAAAACCGAGAAGGAGAGAGGAAGACAGTGGTCACTGGGGTTGGTGGCATGGAGGAAAAACCGTGAGAAATCAGCGCAAGGACACAGCACGTGCCGAGCGCGCTGTCCAATGGTTGAACCCAACTCCCCCCGTGTCCCCTGTAATGGTCCTAACCGGGGAGGGTAGCAGGGATGGGGGAAAGCTTTCCACGGTGTCTAGGAGGCAGAAGCTCTCCCCCTTCAGACGCCGGTCTCGCACTCGCAGCGCAGGCATTGGCGAGTCAATTCTGCTGATCTTAAAAGGCGACATCGAGTCTGCCTACATTAGCCATATTATTGTATTATTCTT
This sequence comes from Anopheles darlingi, assembly GCF_943734745.1. Lineage (NCBI taxonomy): Eukaryota > Metazoa > Arthropoda > Insecta > Diptera > Culicidae > Anopheles > Anopheles darlingi. The sequence continues at coordinate 92,501,884 of NC_064874.1, forward strand.
TATGTAACGCAGGCGTCGAGGAACCGCTCCACCACCACCACCACCACCACCTCCCCACAGCGTTTGGAAGTGCGTATAGCAACGAAAGCGTATTGCGTGGTGCTCGACTTGAGGTCTCTCTCTATCTCCAGGGGGGGGAGTGAAAGTGCTGCCGAGAGGGGAGCGGAGCGGACAGAAACTTTAGCACCAACTTAGCATTCGGACTGCCGGGTGGCCAACGAGCAGGAGAGAGAGAAGTGTCGCCAATGACTCGCCGCTTTCCTTTCAGCCTCGCGGATGAACGGGGTTGATTAATATGCGCCTCGGTAATCCAAAAGGGCTAGTAACAGAACGGAGAGAGGACTAGAGAGACAGAGAGAGAGAGAGAGAGAGAGAGAGAGAGAGACAGATAGAAAGTTGGAGTAAATAGTTTAGAAGCGAACAAGGATCTCCCCCCACCGGAATGTCAGAAACACAGACCATAGTGCGTACTTCTGTAGAGATCTCGTACCCGCCTATTGTCTTTGTGGTCGCGGCGTGGCTCACGAAAAATGGTTCTGATTTCAGTATCACCCACGGTCGGGAGCCTCACCGTGAAGGGCGCAGATGTTAACTTACCCATCGCCGCACGGTGCTATGCCGGGTATTAGGAGTTTCCTGGAACAGTTTGAAAAGGAACTTTCTTCTATTAAATTCCTGGAAATGTATTTGTTATCAGAAATGCTGAAAGAAGTTGACGCCTCGCTTATATCGAGAATAGAGCCTTTTCACCAGTCACTCCTCTGAAATGCACATTTGGTCAATAATCTTTGGGGATTTTAGGGTCTTTTTTCTGCCGTCCAAGGATGCTTGGACCAATGAGTTACGAATGCCAAGATGCCGCCAACCTAGACGTGATGACATGTGTTGAGGTAATGCGATAATCACGCAACACCACGCAGGACTGTGGAACCGGTGTGAACTGTGTGTGACCTCGGACACCACTGACCGGTTGTAACAGCAACAACAACAAAAAGCTGAAGTGCGTTAAGTGGCGCTGCACGAGTTCCTGAGGCCGATAAACCCGGGCTACGGCAGCGCCCGATCGTGAAATATCTTTACGATCACAACTTGTTTAATTGAATGTAAAATCTCTTAATAATATGTTTCGCTTAGGTATCGTCCTCCTGCCTCGGTTCGAACCGGTTCCCGGTTCCAGTTGGTACGAAGGGAATGCGTGATGCGTTGCGGTGCAGCGTTCATTTCTGTTCCTGCTGTACAACACCATGGAACACCATGGAAACGGCACCCAAATGCCCACTCGATGCGCGGCGCTGCACTGGTAATTGAATTATTTCACCAACGCGCGTCGTCGTGGCGGCGTGGAATCGGAATTGCGGACCGCCAAAGATCAAACTGCATCGTGATCGGTCGTAAATCTTTATCTCTGCCGGTCCCACTCGGCCCGGCTGGATTCCTACTCCTACCCCGTGCGTGTGAACTCGCGCCGAGAGCCAAAGTCACAATCCAAAGGCGTCCAAATGCTCACGCACGCGAAGCGGGAACCGAGGAATTAAAACAACACCCAAGCAGGCGGTGCTGGTGAGAAACGGATCGCGGTTATGGTATGGCCCCGGCAGAAGAGGGCCATTAATTTCCGACGGATCGAATCTGAAGAAACCGAACTGCAGCGCCTGGGACCTCGCCAACAGTCGCCGCCATGGGACCCGCCGAATCCTGTGGTTAAAAGTGGAATTTATAAACAATAAATAACATCACAATTAAGCCAACAAAAGGCCCACGTGGGACTCGGTCAAGTCCGGAGTGCTCCAGGGCAGCGCCAAGCAGGGCGACTTCGTGTGCCCTTTTCCGATTCCGATATGATAAACGGTTTCTCTGGATGGATTGTGAAAATGGCATGAAAAATTGATTTCGAGAGCCACTTTTCCTCCCTGGCAAACCAGCTAGTGGCATCATCGTCATAATCGCTGGAACTGCCTGGATGCCGAGAGATTGCGCGGAGCGCGTAATTGAAGGCCTGCGGCCAGCACTCCCACCGACACCGCTCTCTAATGCTTTGCGTCCAGCCACGAGCGGTATTTGCATTCTCGTCAGCCAGCTAGAAAGGAGAAGCTCCTGGCTGCTGGCGGAATTACTGTGATTATGCGGAATGGTTGCCGACGGTCGTGGACGGTGGCTCGAAAATGGTGGCCACCGGCCACAGACGCAACCGATTCGGCGCATCGTGCACATCAATTTCGGGGCATGACTAAGTGCTTCATTTAGCGTGATCGAGATGGTAATGCATCTTTCGGTTCTGATGCTCGCCTCGGTCGCTAGCCCGAGATGGATGACGTAAATGTTAAAACGCGGACAGCTATTAATATTACTCCAAGTAGCCCTTTTGACTGAGGTGTGTGCGTTTGATCCTGTTGTTACCGGTGTCCAAACAAGAAAAGTTCAAAGAAATGAAGGAAGATAACCAGCCTTTGAAAACCATAAAAGAACAACTGTATATTCCTTTTGAAATGCTCACTTGAAGGTCGATACAGTGCATCCAGTTCCTACTCTCTAGTATCGCTATGAATATCTTAATAGCACCCTGCTGCTTAATCGTGCCAAGTCGGTTCAATGTGTGAACGCTCATGGTTCATTATTGATAAGCGCATTTCAAGAAATTCCATTTCATCGCAACTGTCGACCTCGGGGAGTTGCTGCATTTAAATAGCCACCTCCCAACCAGGTGTGAAGTCAGTGCCAGTGCCACATTCCGAGCTCAAGATGAAGTTCTGGAACGAGTACCTGAAGCGCAAGGAAGCTCTGTTCCGTCGGCAACACCAAACGCCCCTCGATCTGTTCGAATCGGCCAACAGACGGCTGGCGAAATGGTTCTACTTCTGCGGTGCCGAGCGTATTACGGCCAACTACACGCGCTACAACGCTCGGCTCATCTTTCTCGTCGTGGATCTGATCCTGTATTTGCTCGTCAACTGCTATTCGATGGCAGTCGTCTGGGGCTCCATAATGGATGTGGTGTTCAACTTCGTAACCCTCGGCATTGCCATCCAGGGATTGGCAAAGATTTTGGCCTTCACCAGTGATGGACTATGGGTGCTGCACTGTTACAACATTGACCGGTTCAAGGCACTGCCCCGATATTCGGAGGTGACGGATTCACTCTACCACACGGCCACACTGTGCAAAGTGTTTATCGACATTCTGTTGGTCTTGTTCTCGATGGTGGCCGTCATTATCTATTCGTACGCCATCATGATGCCGATCCTGAAGGGCAAGCTGGAGCTGGCCTTCGGTTTTCAGCTACCATTCATCAACCATACCACCGTGATTGGGTTTTGCGTTAATTGGTTGTACCAAGCAGTGCAGGTGATCGAGGCTACCGTGGGTCTGGCCGCATGTGATATCTGTTTGGTTTTTCTCATCGTCAATGCAACCGGCCAGATGGATCTGATCATCATCTACTTGCGCCGTTTGACCGAGCTCGTCGATACGGACATTGACGGTGAGAATGAGGCCAAGATTGCGGATCTTGTGCATGAGATCGTCATCAAGCACTTGGAGCACACAAAGTGAGCCCGAAGGAAGAACATCGGTTTGACGGATGTGGCACGGAATTTAACATCGTTTCTGTTTCATTTTTCTCGCGCCGCACTCCAAAGACACATCACCGATATGGACACTTTGCTCAAAAAGCAGTTCTTCGTCAACTTTGGATGCATGATCTTTGAGCTGGTCACCTCACTCGCCATTGTTGTTAGGGTACGTTAGGGTTGTTTAGTATTTACGCTCGTATGCTTGCTATTAGTTGACTTGTGATCATCTTGTGCAGTATCCGTGGTATCCGGGCATGGCTGTTGCACTCCTCTGTACCATCCAGCTGTTCGTCAACTGTTCCTTGGGAACGTTCCTTTCTTTGAAGGTACGTGTTTGCCACACGTTTCTGCAGAGCTTATAGTAATCAAGCCGTTTCAGAACGATAAACTGGTCAACGAGATTTATGCAGTCAACTGGTACGGACTATCGACGACACATCAAAAAACGCTGAAGACGGTTCTGCAGAAGGCCCAACTGCCTGTCGTACTGTCCGATGGGTTCAGTGCTATCGATTTATTCAACTTTGTGCAAGTAAGTCACAATGGATGAATGGAATGTTGTGTTAAATCAGAACTTATCTCTTTTTGTTGCAGATCTATAAAAAGATCTACTCCTACTTGATGGTGCTGCAGAATGTAAGCTAAGCTGGTGAGCTGAGACATCTATACTCCTGCACGAAAGCTACATCGGAGATCATAAAGTAAATGTTTGTGGCTGCACCAGTGTGATTCGTTTGATAATAAATCCACTTCACCAATACTGAGCTGAGATATTTGCAAATTCCGAAAATACTTCCTTCGATTCCCGCTTTGGCAGAGTTTACAGATCTACATTCCACCGGAAAGGAACCGATACACAAACCTTTCATTACGACGACGCCGCTCTCGAGGCAGATCAAACAAACATCAACCATTGCATTGCGTAAATTCACACAATTCGCGGAAGGACGCGGCGCGATCTTCTTCGCGGTTCATCTGAGACACACGGCACTCCCCCCAACCCCAAGACATGTGTATCGATTGGAGCGGCGCCGGCAAACGGCACCTGGAGGGACAGGGAGCACGAAGCACGGTCCCACGCACTCCAAACGATGCATGGCACAAGATCAACTCGTGTGTCTGTCCCGGTCCTCCAGCTCTCTGCTGGCAGCTTGTAAGCAAACAAACGTGAGCAAATAGGCGGACCGACAGCGCGTTGGATGTAGCTCCACCGCCAAGCTTCCAGGGATCCAGGGTTGAAATGGAAGAAGAAAAATCAAAATCCAACACAAGACACACCAAAAAGGAACTTTGCCCTTCGCTGTTACGTTGGCGTTTCGCTTTCAACCAGCGCATACCATCACCAGGCAAAGATAATGGAGGAGGGGGGGGGGAGGAACCCACCCGCACCAATCCAATGAAGGCACAATCAACAGATTCATCCCTCCTCCCCGTTCTCTGGGGCTATATGATTATACGTTTAAAATATTAGTTCATAATAAATTCCCTGACATAAATCTGTACGAAGCTGCTCTCGAAAGCTGTCCGCCGACGGACGTCCACAATGGTTGGAAGAATAGCAATTTCCCCACCATTTTGGGACCCCCACCGAGTGTTGCATTTCGCACTCGCGAGCTCGCTTTAACGCGTTCGCGCCCGGACAAAACAATCTGCCCGCTTGACGCGGACCATTTTTCAGTCATTTGTTTGGAGCCGACGGCGAAAATTTCACCGAAAGTGTGCATCGAGGCGCGTGGCCCTCGGCCCGCACGCGGTCGGATGTGAACCGCGATAAATTAGTTCTCTCCGATGTGACGTGCGTGCCGCGATTGCGCGCCGACCAGCGACTGAAACGGGGCTTGTCCGCGGCTAATAATTAGCCGATCGCTAAATCAAAAGAGCCACCTTATCTCACCATCCGCTTGCCCCTCCGTTGCGGGGTTGGTGGAAATTGGGAAATAATTTATGAATTAGTCCCGGACGGCCCGGCACGAGCAGGCTAACGGACTCGTGGCAATGAGGTTCCACTTAAAGTGATTCGATGCAACCCGGTGCCACAAGCGCACACCATGTGTTCTATGCGTGGCTAGGGTGGCGTAGCTGAGGCTCGTTGTTGTGGGCCACAATAAATTGCCGGTGCTCTGCTCGGTGCCGCATGATTTCAACACACAAAGGTACCATTTTAGCATCGTTCTAGGTGGATATACGAAGTTGGAAGCTACCACTTTAAATGATTAGCACGTGTTAGTGCAATACTAAAACACCAAAATGCATGCGTTATCAATTCTATTGATTACCCGTTTTATCTAAAACACCTTTCCCAATTTTTATGTTGTGTTTAAGTTACATTTACAACATTTTAGATTGGCAGAAATTTCTAGTACCTAGAAATACCTTCTTCAATGCTTTCTTTATATTAAATGTAATCAGCAATAACGATGACACTATTACATCTACACTATTGTGTAGCTATTTCATTTCACATTAAATCTAAACTGAGTTGAAAACAAAATACTACAATAACAACAAACCAAAAAGGAAAACAAACAGAAATCGTTTGATCGCTAAACAACATGCTTTAAATAAAAATCATGTGAATAAAAGCGATAATTCTATGAAAATCAATATATTGTTTGAAGAAACTGATCAAAATCTACTTTCCTCCCGGTGATACATTCGCAAGACACGGATGAAATTCTAAGCAACGGCTGCAAATGACTCACGTGTTTCCCGGTCTGGTCGCCCATATTTACACATCAACACCTTTCGGGCGTTGCCTTCATCACCAGCAGCAGCAACAGCAGCACGCTGGCAGCACCATAACTCAACGACGCCACGACCGACCGACCGACCGACATTGGCCACAACGAAGCATAGCACAGAAGCACGCCGAACTGTCCGAACCAAGCTTGTGCCCGCTGGTGTGTTGATCTGGCGGCTGGCGACAAAAGCGCGAATGCCCCCCTACCCCCTTCGAAACCACCCGACCGACACTGCCACTACTTCCTGACAATCAACCGCAGACCGAGGGCACACCACACCCTCTGGCGCGCTCGTATTATTGTTATCGGCGGGAACGACACTCGCGAGGATAACGAAGCAATTTTATGCAGCGAACCATGACGACACTGACGCCGCACCTCCCCGGTGGCATGGTGGCATGGGAAGAGGTGTTTGTCGGGGGTGTGGTGCAGGAGGATGCGCTGCAAACCGCGAACAAAATTGCCTCGGAGTGCCGGTGATGACATCGGTAAGAGCATCAAACCACTACCATGTTTGGTGGACCTTGGCCTCACTCTCTTGGCACTAGGCCGGTCGTCCTCGTCGTCCGGAAGTCGCGCCACGTTGAATTCGCAATATCGTGCTCGGTGGGTGCCGATGGTGAGCCAAGAAGCGAATTGGCCACCGACACTACATCCGGACTGCACCACATACTTTTGGGGAGGGCTACTTTGCATTGTGTGTCCGTGCATTTGACTGTTTTCGAAGCAAGCTTCCTCGAGTGCTCGCCAAAAGCACCAACCAAAGTGGCCTCTGGAGCCCTGGAAGGACCTTGAAACTCTGTTGAGGGAGTGCTATCAATCCGGAAAAGGCGCTCATTGGGAGCCTTCCGTTCGTTCTCACCATTTCGATTGGCCGCACCACAATCCTGCGTCCTTAATTAAATCAGGTCAAAGCCGATACCGAACCGAACCACCCCGGGTTCCGGGCATCAAGCGGACGCCGGAAGGATACGAAAGCGAAAACATCGACCCCATCGCACCACCCAAGTAATTGACTTTATACATTTGATTTAGTGCGAACGCGCCTTGGCGGCCTTTTTGGCGCATCGTCTCGGCATTCAGGAGCGGGGCAGCCCCAGATTACCGTTAAGACATCGTGAGAGGGGGCTCCGGTAAAGCGCCAGAACAACACGCACCCGACCGGCCGGCCATGCCGGTGTTAACGTTTAGCGCCATCGCCGAGACCA
>NC_064874.1:92516901-92546901 GCF_943734745.1 Anopheles darlingi
GCCTTTTCGATACTCCGGCCACTCCGAAGACCATCCTGCAGAAATCCACGGACAACAACCTGTTCCGTCGACAGTTCGGTGCTTCCGGGGCGTCCGACAACTACGATGTGCTGGCCAAACCGATGGACGGCGGCATGATGGGCTTGTTGGCGGCCGATAAACCCAAATCCTTGCCGCTGCACCGACAACTGGACGGTGGACGGCCAGCCAACGTGAATCCGTTCACACCACCGGCCATGTTCATGCGTACGAAGAAGCGTACCCGGCAGGAAGGTTGTGGCACGAGCCTGACGACACTGAACCAGAGCTTCCCGACCATCTTTCCGAGCAATCGAATCAACAGCAAGAGCCAAAGCCGTTGGCCTCTAGCGGCCGGATCGTTGACACCCTTCGCCAGCCGACCACCACCGGGAAACGACTCCACGAACCACACACTGAAGGCGTTCAATCTGGTAGAGGACGAGTCCGGAGAGTACCGACAGGCACCGAAGCGACTGGCTTTGCAGGATTCCAACATCTCGCGCTACGAGAAGGAGTTCATCGAGCTGGCGCTGCTCGGAACTGGCGAGTTCGGACAGGTCTATCAGTGTCTCAACCGGCTGGACGGATGTATCTATGCGATCAAGAAGAGCATTCGCCCGGTGGCCGGCAGTGCGTTCGAAAAGACGGCCCTAAACGAGGTGTACGCTCACGCCGTGCTGGGTAAGCACGATAACGTTGTGCGATACTATTCGGCCTGGGCTGAGAACAATCACATGCTGATTCAGAACGAGTACTGCAACGGAGGCAGTCTGCAAACGGTGCTGCAGGAGCGCAGCTTGAAGGAATCGGAGCTACGCACATTGCTGCTGCATGTGGCCGAAGGATTAAAGTACATCCACTCGAACGAGCTCGTGCACATGGACCTGAAGGCGGGCAACATCTTCCTCTCGAAGACACCACTGCGGACAGCGGCTGGCTCTGCCGGAGGATACGTATCATCGGCTACCACGACGGATTATGCGACCGACGATGGGTTCGAGGATGTATACGATGATCTGGAGAACGAGTTCCTAGTTACGTACAAGATCGGAGACCTGGGACACGTTACCTCCATCAACGATCCACAGGTGGAAGAGGGCGACTGCCGGTATCTACCAGCCGAGATTCTGCACGAGGACTTTTCTAATCTGGCCAAGGCGGACATATTCTCGCTCGGCATCACCCTCTACGAGGCCGGTGGTGGTGGCCCTTTGCCGAAGAATGGAGACGATTGGCATCAACTTCGCAGTGGCCAGTTCCCCGATTTGCCCGGCATCGGACGTGACTTTAACGATCTCATCAAAAAGATGATGCACCCGAACCCCGAGAAACGACCCTCCTCGACTACCATCTTCAATCATCCGTAAGTTGTTCAGCAGCTAGCCGACACTCGAACACAGTTCTAAAAATTCTTGCTTTCTTTGCTGCTCATCCGTACAGGGTTCTCTCCCCAATCGACTCCAAGACGAAGGCGCAGCTGAGCCTAGAGCTAAGCATGGAGCGGCAGAAGAACGAAGTGCTGATGAGGAAGCTTAAGGAACAGGCAAAGCTGATCAAATCGCTGGAACAAGGTGGTAGCACACCAGGTAATATCGTCGCAAACGAATCGCACGTGACCGCATATCCTCCTGGATTCTTACCTATTTCCTCTGTATTCGCTAACAGGCTCGACACGCAAATCGCGCACACAAGCGTCACTGCACGAAGTGACCACGTCCGATCGCAAGCTACGATCGTACTCGCGCAAAAAGCGAACCACGAATCTACTGTCCGGTCGCCGGGGTATCCGGGATAATAACAAAACCAAGGACTATTAGTCAGCAGTCGTTCCTAGCAGACACCGGAGAACGTTGTGGCTCACCAGAGCTACTCTTCCAGCTCATCTCTCTCTCCCCCTCTCTTCGATCACAATACCTTGGATGTCTCTAAACCCCCCTCCCGCCGGTGTCTTATGTGCCTTCTCGCTTTCTGCTTTCCCTCTGCCCGGTCAAAAGAGTGCGGAAAAGGAAAGCAACCGTGCCATTGATCAATAGCCAAAAACTAAACAAAAAAGTCACAGTTAGTCTAGGGAACAAGTCACGTCAAGCAAACGAGGAAAGTCATCGGAATGTGATCCAGAAGCAGAAACCAAAACCGACCAAAAATGCAATTGCACAGCTCAGGGAGGGTATATTGCTCGGGCGGTTCAATTGTGAATCGCGTATCAAAATCCAAAATGATTCGATGATTCGTAGAAGAAGCAGTACAGGGAGGACGAAGGATGATATTCTTCGCAAGACGGAAAAATGTTGAAAACACCGAATGAAAAGAGGCGCAACGAACACGAAAGAAGCGGCCACAGGCGAAGAAAAAGAATGAAAGATTTCCCGTTCCAAACCGGAGGCGGGCAACGGTTTTCTAGGAGTTTTTTTTTAACAATTTCATTTTTATTTGTCCCTTTATTCGTAAAATTAAATTATTTTCCCTTTTCTCTTTTTTGGTGTATAGTTTTCTAATGGTCGCTCCATTACTTTCGGCGGGCACTCACTCTCCTTTCGCTTCGAAATCTTTATTTCTCTTAATTTTTATCTTAATCATGCACTCTTTCATTCGCGTTAGTGTATCGTATTGTGTTTTGAAAAAAGAAAAAGAATCCGGATGCAACGATGCTGGCATATAAGCTTTGCAGCCCTCCACAAATTGGTCTCCGGCTCCAGCGAAAGATAATGTGCAGGTCTGGGAAGAAGCTGTGAACAGCTACTCTTGGATCCAATGCATCCGTAGCTCTTACGTTCGTTCGGGATGTTTCTCATTTTACGAATGTTTTGATTAGCTTCGTTTTGGAACAGTTTACAAATAGAAGGGTATAGAACGGTGGTCTGTTGTATTTGATGAAATGCCCGTAATGATACATAATTATCTGAAATTAAGTGAACAAATTGAAAAAAGCTTGGGAAAGGTGATAAGAACAAAGCGTCGAACAAATAATGGGATTGGAATCCGTCAGAGGATGCAGAAGCGAAGCAGTGACGCAAAGAGCACCCGATAGAAAAGATTGAGAGAATGTCAAGGAACTAAAACTGCAAATTGGATTAAAAGGAGAACAATTCGGAGTGTATCTTTAGTTAGTCCTTTAAATAACAAATTCGGCATCAGCAGCTGTAGCAGTGGAGCAGTAGTGTCAGTAACAGGAAATTATGTGATGAGAGCAGCAGTAATGATCAATGGAGCGTTGGGAGTACAAGTAACGGATGAGCGAAGAGAAATGTAAGGCTGTAAACTTGCCCCTTGTGGAAACCGACAGTGAAGAAAGTGAGATGAGGAACATTATGCGCCATGATCATGGCTAAACCCAATGTGAACGCATTTAGTATGTAGGATACAGTGTATGCAAATAGAATACCGATAGCGGTTACTCAGCGTGAAGTGCTCCTTACTTCTTATGAATAGGGTTTTCTCTGCCCAGATTTTCCTATTGCCAGCTCTATATAACATATATAAGATATAACGATACAGGTAATGCAGTGTAGTCTATACTCCATCGAAAAGAAACCAGTTGATGGTTGCGAAACGATGAATGGCAGAAGCTACGATCGACAACGACAACGACGACGCCACATTCATACACACACACTGACAGGAAGGAAGCGGAAGAAATTTTGTGATTTTAACAATTAAGCCAAACACCGTCGATGTCGATGTGAACGCGAATCGCGTCCTTATTCTTCCCCGGTTCGCTTCGGAACTGGACTGAACGCACGATACCACTACGCGGCACTAGTGTGCACTGGTATCGGGGCGAATTGGGTAACAGTAAGGACAACATCCATCCACTGGACAGAGTTCATTCTAATACGCAAGCGGAGCGGCGAGTCTCTAATGACCGGTAAAGTGTTAGGGATAAATTACGACAATACGATGAAGAAGTGTAGCATTCAAGGGTGTGTTGTGGCAGTGGTGCTTGTGCAGCGACTACAATAATTCATAGTTACTGGTAGTTTGGCTTCTACTTTATATAAAACATGAAATAGTGGTTTAAAGTTTTCCTAGCAGTTTAGTGTCATATCCCTGTTTTAAAGGGAAAACCTGTTGTCTCACAGGCAGTTTACGGTTTCTTTCTCTGACGATTTCACTCTTCCATACATCATTCCTTTATCGATAAAACGAAGCCGATATTCCAGATGCACAACTGCATGGCCATTACAAGTAAAGTACCCACCACCGCACTCATGCTCAGTGCAACTGCCCGTCTTCTCAGCTGCGTCACGTAAATAAGGTGGTATGTTAGGTAGAAATAAGCAAGAAAAATGTATACAACTGGTTATCAATGTAATGAAGGATGAATAAAATATATATTACCCTGAAAAACCAACACGCGAACAATGTTTGTCCTGGGTTAACCGAGCTTTTCGGTAAACTCTTCGATGCTAACAAGATGCGATCTTTGGTCCTCTTCGCAATCGCTGGTTGCCTCATCGTTACCGTGTTTAACCGCATCGTCCATCGACTGAACAGATGGGAAAAGAATTTTGCAGTAAAACTCCGTCGTTTTTTCATCGATTGGCTCGCCAATAGTGGCCAGTAGTTCGCGTAACTTTCGTAGATCTACTTGAGCGCCTGTGTGATGAAATGTAGGGAAAAACATGTCCATTAACTGCACAATTGAGAGACCTGTTGCATTCGCACCAGACTCAACCGTGGCACCGATGTAGGTGACGGCCATCCGGATGTCTTCGTTGTTGGGGGAGTTACTCGTGCGATGATTAAGAAACAACTTAACGACTTCCTCAAAGGTGAGATAACCGGTGCCAAGTAGTTCCATTTCTTTACAGAGATTTTGTTCCTATCATCAGCAGAGGGAGAGATGATATTTTATATTAAATTCTATCAAACAGGGATTTGAATAGCCCTTACCTCATATTGACTCATATGGAACCCAATACTTCTCATATAATTCGGTACATCTTTTGTCTCCATCGCATCGCGGAGCTACACCAGAAATGAAATATCATGATAATAGTTATTCGCACCGGAACATTGGACTTGCGGCCTACCGTAAGTTCTGCATCGCCGTCACTATTTTTGGGTGAAATCTGATTGTAGAAGAACAAACTCAACATCTCCCGAACATAGCAGCCACTCTTGCCGCCTGGCAAGAGAGCACAGAACGGGTCCAAGCCGGTTCCGGCATGTTTCAAATTGTCCAGCACCGGGCTGTTGAGCGAAGCACAATATAATTGATTGTAAAATGGGTAAACTTGCTACAAACGACGTACCTAGTGTTGACTTTCCACAAAGCGATCGCATGATCACCTTCACCGTAGCTAACTGCAAATCGTTCCGGTCCACCTGTGAGTTGCATCCATTTCAGCCGCTTCGGGTGTCCTCGAACGGCCAAATACTTGAACGGATTCCCATCGACCGGCAGCTGATGGAGGTAGATGTTGTTGTTCGTGATAAAGAGGAAGAAGTTCTCACCTGGAAGTAGCTGCGTGGAAAAGAAATGATCATTTTCTTGATCGTTCAGAATCGATCTTCTAATCCAACCCGTAAGCATCGCGCAGGACCATCATGGAATGGCCCCAGGAAAGTGTGCAAAATCTCAAACGTCTTGGCGTTAAACAGTTTGAACTTTAGCTGGTCGTTGGCGACCAGCAGTTGATCCACGGTCAGAAGAAGCATTGCCGTTGGAAGGGCCGATTGCTCGATGCGCCTTCGCTTCACGATCGCCAGGGGCGCCAGTTGTGTTTGCTCGCTGCCGGCAATCGAGTACTGGACCATGTGCTACGGAAATGATGGACATGCTATTAGTCAGAATTTGTTGAACTTTGAACACTTATTCTCCATTCCTTACGCGATCTTCACCGATTGACACAAATTCCGCTGCATTGAGAAAGGTTAAATCAACCACCTTGTGCGACGCACAACGGCCCATCGTTTTCCAGGACTCCTTTTCGCGCTGCAGTACAGCGATGTTATTCTGCTCTTCCTACAAATGCAATCGTATATACGTGGTTTGTCTTGTATGGCTAAATGGATAGCGCTTACCACACAAACGAGATATTTACTGTCGCTGGAGAACATAATCATACGAAGTTTTTCATTGCTAAATTGTAGCGGGCTGCTGGCGCTAAGGATCATCACGCTCGGTTCGACCATCCACAGATATCCGTTTTCAGCTCCTCCCGCTAGGAATGTTCCTGAAATAATGAATCCACTGCAGTTTAAGAGAAATCCAATCAAAAAGGATGTCCAGTGAACTTACCACATGGAGAGTATGCCAGCGTCGTTATCCTGCCACGTCGTGTACGCTGTATTGGCACGTCTAGCGTCGTCGTGGGGGTTTTCGTTTTCAAATCATAAATTACCATCCGTCCATTGCCATCACAGGTGCACAACTCGGATCTAAAGATGGAAGGCAGGTTAGTCCTAACGGGAAATTCATTTCCGGTTTTTTTACACCGAACCTTATGGGATGAACGTCAGCGGCGGTGATAATGCTGGGTGAGGCCAAAAAGAGCTCCTGAATTTTGTTGTACACGATATCGATGTCGTAGATTTTCCCAGATTTGGTCGCGGAAACGAAACCCCGTACGATCACAGGCTTTGCATCGAAAGAAACGTCCTTCGGAGCGATTTCCTCAATTGGCAATTCAACAACCTGTTTCTCTTGTTCTACTACAATGGAGAGAATACGATTAGATGAGAAACTAATAATAAAGACCATTCATCGCACCAGTTTCGGTGGTGGACTGTTCTCCGGCTAAGATCTGCTCGTCGACCGGTACAACCTTTTTCGTCTGGCGCGTCTCCGACAGCTCAAAAGAAAGCGTTCGAATCGGTTCCAAATCCTCCTGCTTGAACCAGTACAGGATCTTCATCGAGTTGTCGTAAAACCGTATCTCACCATCATCATCTCCGGTAACGATTTTCTCATCGCACGAGCGAACCACGTTGATGGAAGCGTACTTGAGATGCAGAGACTTGAGAAACTCCTTGCGAAGCAGAGTTTCACTGGAACCATCGGGTGGTTGCGCCTTCCGATCATCACTCCATAAGACGGCCATACCAGGCCTGGTCACCGATACCGCTCGATCGGTGCCCTCCACAAACACCGAATCATTGTAATCCTGAAAACCGTGCCGCTTCGGTATCTGAATCGATAGTTTCTGTTCCTTCGCATCCCAAGCCCCGAACACGACGCAGCTTTCCATCGTCACAACAAACTGGTTCCGGCGGCCACGATCCACACAAAACCGTAGCATCTTGATACGTCCCAGCCGGACCGGAAGTGCAATCGTGTCTACAGATTATCGAACTCGGTCACGTTGAGAAAGTATCGTCAATGAACGAGCGTCGATCACTCACCATCCGGAAAATCATTACCAACCGTCCAGGACCATATTTTCAGTTGACTACACTGATCGGCTCCCCCGCCAGCCAGCAGAAACTTGCCCTCGTGACTCATCGCTACCGCATTAATTTCCGTTCCCTTGAATGGCTCGAAGATGGTCCGTATCGCGAGCGGTGGCTGCGCATCGTCCACCGGCATCGAGCCACGGTCCCACACGTTGATGCTGTAACTGGTGTCCGAACTGACCACGAACCGGCCACTACCATCACATCCAATCATGTTAATGTGGCTTTTCTGAAACAGAACAAACAAAAGTGCACTGGACGCTGAAGAATGCTGAATGCGATGCCAACGAAATCAACTCACGTGTCCGAGTACGGGAAGGATCTTTTCGCGATCGCCATCGTAGTAGTAGAAGAGGAGGACGTTAGCCGAGGCCAAAACCAGCTCCCGGCGTTCTCTGATGCTACTGACATTCAGCAACGGAACACGCGGATTGAACCCTGAAAGCCAGTCCAGGTGCTGCGGAAAAAGAATGAGATAGAATGGAAGAATGGATTGCAGCCCGCCGCTGCAGAAGCGTCCAGTTGCTTACCAGAGGCAGACATCGATGATGAATCCGATCAGCCCGTCGACCATCCTCAGAGATGTATTGCACAATTTCGCCCATACCGTATGCTCATCGAATACCGAATCCAACCAGAATGTTTTAAGCAAAGTTTCCTGAAGAACAAACAACAGGCGCCACGGTTGCTGGTTGTTGAGTGCTGGTTGCTAGGATCGTGTTTGAAGCGGAAACCTTTGGCAACGAAGCTTCGATAGATGGAGTCAGTTTCAATAAAGAGAGGGTTATGCTTGAAGTAAAATTGGTTTAATTTTCTAAGAGGAAGTAATTTGAAGAAATACTATAGACTTGAAACTTTTTGTGAAACATCACATTTGCCACAGCCACCGCATGATACGCCTGGTTACATGAACTACGGTCAGTGACACCAGTCGCCTGGCGGCTCCACCGCGTTTCGTAACGCTTCCATGATCGGAGATGATCGACCTGTGATCACCTTGAACCTCAAGCTGAAGTTGATCATGATGTCGCATGGTGGGCGGGTGACCAGCACTAATGTGAAGCATACATTCTTCGCGGCTGCTGCGAATGGCTGCCAATGAGGCTGACGCACCGTCTCGAAGAGGGTGGGCAGGGCCACCTCGCGACCGATTACCATAGCGCCCAGTGGCCGATCCTGTACGCTCGGGGTCATCCGGGGCTGATACCCTGACCAGTTCCGTTATATAATGCAAGTTACTCCGCTGGTAGGTCGAACTGCATTAGCATCAACACCGACCGCCCCGAGTTCCGTTAGCTTTAGAAAAGAAATGGATTCCTTTTCCATTTCTTTCATCAAAATGCGATACGATGCTAATTTCACCCTAAGGTTTGTATGGTGATTGTCATCGAATCGCGATATTTATGGGTTCATAGCAGTACCATCTTATGATTTCAAGAAACTGGTAAAATGAATTGAGCAAATTTAGCATTTCTCTTCCATATCATGATCCAGATCATGATTGGCAAACCGAATCTGGAATTCTTAATTACTCCACTCAATTTTCATATTTTTTATAAACACAATTAAACCCCTGAAACGGTGACAAAGGAAAATATGAAGCAAAATAGCATCAAGGAAACCCTACCTAATGAATTCATCAACCATCTGCTGTTGCTTCAGCAGCAGCTTGTCACATGCACGGGCGACACCGAACAGGTGATACAGGAGCCCAGGCCAAAGGTTACGAACACGCCATCGCAATAGGTTACACAACAACAATACGCGGCCGCGTGAAAATGCAACCCCGCAGGAGCCAGGGCAGGAGAGTCAGATCGGGAAAACCCGGTACCTTTAGACCGCCAGCAGCCAGCCCGTACCGTCTGGCAAACGGGAACATAGAGCAGCCAAAGTTTTCCACTCACCTGGCACGATAACGTGACGAATTGATGCTGACGTAGTCGCTGAAACAGCCCCGACAATCCTAGCCCGTATAATCGCCCTCCCCCTTCATCCTGCCGGCTCACGGTCTGGCGGAAAAGCGTCGGTACATGTGCCACTTGTCACGAAACGTGACATTACGTACGACCGTCAGTAGCGGGTTCGCGAGCCATAGAAGTTTACCGGGGCGCTCCAGCTTTCGGTATTGTTTTCTTTTGGACCATTTTGCATAACTCCTCTGATCTCCTCTGATGGGAATCATATGGCAAAGTTCTGCAAAACAGATGCGATTTAGTTAATCTGGTTCCATATTCCTTTATAAAAAAACAGTACAACAAATTGGGTATTTTCACATGTTAGATGAAATTTAGTATTGGCAGGAGTAATATTTGTTTTCTGTTACAACTTTTCTTAAAATAGTAATATTTATTTCGAAACACTAATCAAATCTCGAAGTAGGCTCAGATGAACCTTCGACCAACATTACTCTGATGATTTTTACCTGATCTCTGTTGTTGTAATCCTAGTAGACAACTGCTCCGAACGAAGCACACGCCGATGCCAGGATGCTCCATCGTTGCTCGCTGCCCGGTGCCTTCCGGGTGGACGATTCCGAGACCCACCTACCACCCAACCTACCGGGAACGTCGTTCTTCGCTCGGGTCCTGAAATACCTGCGATCCACGCTGCTCGTCTCACCGAAGCACCCGGAAACGCTCAACTACTACCGGAGCAGGACGAAGATATCGGCCGAAAACGAGCGTCTCGTGCACCATCTGCCACCGTTCATCATTCATCCGTTCAGCGTATTCCGGAAGTGTTGGGAGTCTGTCGTTTTCATTGCCCTCACGCTCCATCTACTGACCATCGCGTTTCTGTTTTCCTTCGCCATCAACCTGGAACGTTCGACGTTGCTGCTGCTGCAGCTGTTCGATATCCTGCTCTGTCTACTGTTGGCTCTTGAATTTGTCCTCCAGCTGGTCACCGGGTATGTGTGCGAAGGTGAGATTGTCCTCGAGTTGAGCAAGATCGTACGCCATCGGTTACGTTGCTGGACCATCGGTAATCAGCTTCTGCTTTTCGTGCCGTACGTACTAGTGCTGGACGAGCTGGTGGTCGCGTTCTATCAGGATGCCGTCCTTGTGTATCTCTGCCTGTTCGTCTACCTATATCTGCTGTGTATCTGGCGCTTTAGAAACATCAATGCATACTTGGATACGTTCGCCAAAGGTTGGCTTAACCTTTCGCTCAAACAACTCAACTTCATCAAACCCATTCTGAGTACACTGTACGTGCTGCACTGGACGGCCTGTCTGTTGTACATCGCTCCCATGTTGGCCCTCTCACTGCTGCGTGAGGATGAAGACGAATCCCACTTGCTGGTGGATGTCCTGTGGACGTATGATCAGCACCGAGATGCGATGCTCTATCCCATAAGTCACCGGAATCGGCTTGAGATCGGCGACGTACGGCAGTACCTTGGTGAACTGCTTAGCCGTCAATTGCTGGAACAAGAGGACGACACGGATAGTAGAGCATTCCTGCAGGCCAAACTCGATGATGTACACTACAACGTTAGCGTGGCTTATCGCTATTTGCGAGCGCTAATGATCACACTCAAGGTCGGTCTGCAAGGTGGTCATTCGCTGTCCGTGGGCCATCACTTTCTGCACGAATGGATGCAATCGCTGCTGCTGCTGTGTGGATGGATTTGGTCGACCTACATCCTACTACTGCTGATTCGCTCGATCATGATGGAAGACGCCAGCAGTACACAGTACGATGAAGTGCTGAACGAGATCAATGCATTCTGTCTAAAGAAACGCCTCAGTCAAGCGCAGCACTATAAACTGTGTCGCCATTTTGCGTACCATTACCGGATGCACTACTTCAACGAGCGGGCCGTGCTGGCGCACACGTCCGGCAATCTGCGCCGCCAGGTCCTGATGGATGTGACACAGCCGGCTTGTCTGAACCGGTCCGAAGTATTCCGTGACCTGCCGGCCTATCTGCTCGAGGACATCACCGAGCGGTTGCGATTTGAGCTGTTCCTGGAGCAGGACACGATCACGACGGCCGGTAGCACGGCGGACGCGATATATTTTCTAGCATGCGGAACTGCCGCCGTCTACACACCGGACGGGGTGGAGCTCGGCCACCTGGTGGATGGAGCCAACTTCGGTGCCGTGGCCCTGTTTAGAAGGGACGCCCGGCGCACGGTAAGTGTTGTGGCGCTGGAAGTATGCGAGGTTTACTGGCTGGAACGAGCCGATTTCCAGCAACTGATGAAGCCGCACCCCTATCTGTGGGCCCAGACGGTGAAGCAGGCCGAGAAGCGGATCAAAGAGGCGGCACTATCGAACGAAGACCAGTACTTTGATACCTTCCTGTACTAACGAACATGACTTTGCCATCGACTTGTGTACGGTTGATGTTTTGAAACAATCTTGAATTTTTATATAAAATACTTGCAAGAAAGGCATTGAATATTTTTTGACAAATGAAAAGAGGACCAAAAAACTAATTAAAACTAGACTAGATCCTTTAAACCTATAAAATATCTTCGTCAATATACCTAACATATCAAATACCTTATTTAAAGTATGTTTGTTAGTGTTCGTCACCAAGCATATGTACCTTCGATCGTCAGCTGCAAAAATGAGGGAGAAACGATCAATAATAACCATCAATAAGCAAACAAATTCAGTTCGTAGCCTAGAATTTCATCCAAGAATCTGTCAACCTGTTGGTTGGCACAACAGAATATTCCCTCATCTTTAATTCAACAACTAATTTGCCGCCCATCGTTGGGTGTTCCGTTTTGTCCCCTTTGGATAAAACCCTTTACACGCAATCCACTCGTCCGCACGCATCGGCAGCCGCGTCTCATCGATCAGCGGATTCCGGAGCCTCAAAGCCGTTAAATGATCTTACATAACAGAGCGCTGCTCCCCAACAGGCGCTACCTTCGATAACGAACAGTCAACATGGCACGTAAACTCTTCCGCATAAAATGTCATAAACTAGCTCAACACGAAACTCATGGCAGAGAGAGAGAGAGAGAGAGAGAGAGAGAAAAAGAGGAGAGACCCGACAGTTCCATTCCTATAACCGCCGGTCTAGCTGGAGCCATCGACCTCGGCTGGATGTCCTTCGAAACAGTCGTTGCGCATCCTTGACCGTGCACTGTGTGCCGGCCGCCTGCCTTACCGTCCATTCGAACGGGCCACCACCTTTTACGGCACGGCACGGTGCTAATTATCGATTCCATTAGCCCGATTGCCCCATCGTTTAGCTGCTGCCTAGAGTTGTTACGTGTCATCGATTGCCGTGGCGCGCTGTTGGCCCGTTTCCGGATCGTAGTAGCGTGGAGCAGCTATAGCAACGCGCTAACCTAGGCATCGTCTCTCGCCGGCCAGTCATCGTGCCTACTGTTGCTTCTGTTTCTGGTGTGAATAGTTATTGTTTGCTTTGGCTACCTATTCTGCAACAGATCAACGATAAAGAACTGAAGCATTACGCCATTAAGATCGACTTCTCGATCGCACTCTTCTACGGCGCTGACTTCAGCTTCAGGTGTAACCAATAAATAGTATAATCTGCAATGGAATTTGAAAAATAAGATAGCAAATGTTTCCCCGCTCCCGTGGGTTACCTACCGCATCGTTCGAGCGTCAATGTCAAAGTGGGGGGTAGGAAGTGATTTGCATAATATTATCAAATTGTCAATGAAGTCGGCATTCCATCGTCCGAGTGACGTCCGAACAGAACCCGGAGACAGGCCGATGCCCGGTAGAGTGGAGCAAACATCTGCGCGATTGACAGACATCGGTATCGCCCAGGAATTCGTACTGATAAACCAAGATCGCAGCTACCGTCTGGAAAGGGAGTAGATAAGTACGGGCTGTTGAAGAGCTTCCAGCTCTCCCACTACAGTTCATCTTCATCGAACGATAACATTCACCGGCCCTCGATGACGCAACAGTACTCTACAGTACTGTGGTTTCTATTTCCTACGTAATACGCTTCTAATCATGAACAATCCTTTTTCATTATCACCTCAGTATCTTCCTTAGCGTGCAACGGCGTGCAACCACCGTGCGGCAATCGATGGCAGATCGATGCAACACTAACCTATTTCCTTCTTTCTTCTATCAAGCCGGCGCTCTTGGCTGACACACTGAACTGCATACAGGCGGCACACGAAAAGGGAATGCGGTGCCACATTCCTAGGTTCTTGGATGCCCCCTTGGCCTATCGTTTGATGCTGTTGCGCACCGGCATCAAACCGGTTGTGGCATCGTGGCCGGCGTGGCCGGAACACCCGGACCGAACGCTACTCACCTGTCATGATTACGGTTATGATGGTGACGACGATAATGACAATGATGGTCTTTCGCTCGGCTTCTGATGATGGTGCACAACGCCAACTCATCGAGGTGACAGCCCGGCATAGATGGCCTTGCGCACATGGCGTCGTTCTCATTGGCACGCTTTCAACGACCATCGGAGGCCACTGTGTCGCGATGTCATTCCATGGCCCTGACCTGAGGCCCCTTGGGTTGCGTGTGTGAAAGGACGGTGTTCTCTCAGGGATACAGAGGGATTTTCACAAACTAATGCAGGTGTGGCCAGGTCATCCGATCGGACGCACAACAACTCTAATAGAATTTTATCCACTAGACTAACAGCTCTTTACCATGGATGTTATCCAACAGGAGGCCTCCGTGGCCAGTGTGTACGCCAGTGTGTGGCCACGCTTACAAAGAAAAGTGTAAGTAACATAACCTCAAATATCAAACCTCGGGCAAGCGAGGGCCCAGAGGTTACCACGGGACGGGACGGGTCCTTGTGGTCCGTTACTCGGCGTCGACGATCCGGTTACACCGGTGCCACCATCATGGTCACCGTATTGACGGTCACCAGATTGACCATCAACGGTTACCTCGTTTGCACGGACCACCTCCACCTTCACCACCACTACCACCACCGTCACCTCGGGACCAGCGTTCCGTGGAATGTTTGTTTGGTGTTTGGTTTCACTCAGTGACGCTCGGCCTGGGACTGGCCGGAAGGTCTGTTTGGATTCCCGGGAACCACCAATGGTGATGGGCCGGCGACGGACGCCAGCTCGAGGGTCGACGGATCTGTTTGGCCTGGCAAAATGCAATCTAGGCACAAAGAGTCACTAGCCGGTCACACCAGAGTGAACGTAACGGGAGGGCAATGAGAAGACGCAATCCAGGGCGGAGAGCTGATGGCCGCGCGAACGGTGTCGTGTTATGATTTGCGAGTTGACACTGTTGGCTTGGGCGGCTTCTACCGCCCGATGCTGTCGATGCTTCCGATGATGCAACGGATTCGCGGAGTTCGGAAGTCGAATGGGGACGCATGGTGATGGGAGTAGCGCCAACGAGGCGCGTTTATGTTTTAATGTGTAATCATGTTTTTTTTCGTTTAAGTTTTGATATTTCAGCTCTCACGCATACTTTACTGTTGCAGTTTTCATTTCCTAATTGTATTCTCAAAATGTGTTCTATAGATGAAGCGCTTAATTGTTTTGCTTCATAGCAATCCATCCAGCAGCATCTAAAAATAACGTTAATTGTGCATTAAAATATTTGTTATTGTTTGTTGTTATGTATGTTGTGTAGCAATTCTTCCGCTTGTCCCCAACACCTACAGCTACAAACATGGCGAATGATTGCGCAAAGGTTCTCGCAAACGCAATCCCAACGCAGCTGCAACTAATGCTATTCGCCATTGAGTAACAATTATCATCCCGGCCGCACACTCCTTGAGCTGGTGACCGATAACAGCTGGCGGCGGCCTCGCCGACCATCACGGCCATCATCAGCCCGGGCCGTCGACCGTCATCGTCGCCCACGACCGGTTTAGAAGGAGGACGGAGGTGATGGAGGACGCCGGAAGAACCGATAAGACGCCGGCATTCCCTCCCCAGCACAGTCGACGGTAACTTTCCGTCATCGATGAAGACATCAACTACTGCTGACGACGACAACAACAACAACGATGGCGGTTCCGGCACGGTTTTGTGCTCGTGTTTGTGTTACGCAACCGCAAATCTCTCATAATCCATCATCGAAAGAGATGCGAACGGTGCTTATTATTATGACGTTGCCTCGCCGCCCGCATTCTGCTTCGCTTTCGCATTAAACCGCGCCACTCGAGCTAGTCGCGTTTCGTTCCCTTGCCTTGGATGGGCTGTTCAAGGCGCGCAAAGTTCAAGTGCTGCGCCACGTGACTGGATTGTTGATTCCATTTGCACATTACAAGTGGACGTGGGGTGTTGCCTGCGCTTCCCTTATCACTGTAATCCTATTTGCATCGGGCATCGGTGACCATCACGCCGGGTGAGCAGACGAGAGTCAGGCTCTCGTTAGCTTATTAGAAAATCAATCAGGCACTGTGGCCCTATATGGATGTAAATCGCGAGCATTTGCGCAATTGTGACGAGCATTGCTGTTGCGATGTCGATGTATATTGGAAATGCATGCATCAAATGTAGAACTATCCGCCTCACAATCATTCCAAGAGGATCCCAAGATCCCAAGTAAATAAGTGTTGCTTTCTTGTTGGATTAAGTTATCCCGTTTTAAGTTAAACGGCGAGAAATACGGTACGATTACAATACGATTCTCTTTTTCATATGTTTTTCCATTGTGCTTACCGTTTAAACGACTTTCAAAGTGAATGTTTTTCAGCAGTGGTTTTCAATGTACTTCTTCCTGTTTATGTTTATGATTGTTTTTATTAGTTTATCAAACATTGCTTGATTATTTGCTGATTACTTTAACTTCTTATAAGCACTTTCACAATCAGTGTTTGATGTTCTGTACGCATTCAAAGATTTTCTTAAACATTTGGGTGAATGAAATTTTATTGTTGCTTAATGATTCCATTTCCCACTAATCGCCTTTTTGTAATGGCGCTCTATGAAAGTTGTGCGCCATTTTCCCATTTTCCAATCAACACCTCTTCCACGTGCAGAGCATGCCGATAATAGCCGGCGGTGGGCTACATAATTTTCCCTTTTTTTTTGTTGTTGTTGCTGCTGCCTCTCCCACTCCGTAACAAGCCTGTTGCATGTACACGGTAATGATATTATCGCACGATGGGCTGGATAAACATTACTCCAGCGGCCGCGAGTCGCACGGCATCGTTTTCTCTTTTCTGCTCTCCCGTTTTGGGAAGAGGCCCCACCGGCGATAGGCCGCGGTAGAGTGTTGTATCGGTGCGCCAAGTTTTCTGCGCAGCTATCTAAAGGGCGAAGGGGGGGGGGAAGGGGGGCACAATCTGCGGAGAAAGTCTGCGAGAGCCACCGTGCCATCGTAATCGTCAATAAAGCAGTAAACGATGTCACGGTACGCGGCTGCAAACACTGCACTCGCTCTTGCCACGGGTGGCACGGCCACAGCCCATACTTTGATCGGTGAAAGAATCACGGGGAAAAGTAGATCAATCCTCCGGGACCACACTAACCACCGCTCTTCCGCTCTCTCGCTCACTCACTCACTCACTCACTCCGGGGACTCTCTTCGGTGCGCCTCGTTTGCATGAATTAAATATATCTCGCCGTCTGTTTGCGCTGTTCTACTTTCGCGCGACAATGGTGCTCCCATGGTGGTTGCACTCAAGCCGAGGGGAGCCCTCTCCCCATCCTCCTCTGTCTATCTCTCAGGTCCACCATGGGGATATGAAATTTCATTAAATATTTAGGCCAAACGCAAGTCACGGTACCGCGGTCCAGCCGTATGCCACTGTTCCAGATCCATATTTTTTTACCCTCACTACCACCATTTCGCGTTGAAACATTGTTGCACTCGCGATCTGCATATGTGATTGGCACCGATAGTACCAGCTGCTACTGCAGCAGTCTCTGATTTCAGTGATTTTCAATTACATTTATCATCGCCGCAAATAAATGATTAATAATTCATCAGCAAAGGAGCCGGCGATCATGTTAAAGCGACCATTGAACCCAATGGTGTTAAGGATTCGTTGCGATACCTCCCGATGGCTATCGGCACTTCCTCGCTCCTAAAGGCTCAAGAAAAAGGGGAAGACGCAAGAAGCCGCTTGGATTAACCGCAATAAAGCATAACCTGTTAGTGACTGCGATGCAGTCCAGGCGCGAAACCCCGGGGCCACAAAACACTGGTAAGCGAATTGAAATAGCCACCATTCCTTTCGCGCTGGGACGCATGAATCGTAGCATCGTGGGTAAGGATCGCAAGCGACGCACGGCAAAGATCGGATCGGGACCGACCGCGACGTGCCATTGAAGCAAATGTCAGTGGCCACCACGGTCGAGTTCGAGGCTACACCATGGACAGCGAAGGCAACAACCGGCCGGGGTACTCTCGACGTTTTTTTTTCACGATCACGATCACCACCACTACAACCGCACCGACGGGTATCCAGCTCTCGCAGTGCAGCGAACTATTCCTCCCTTCCACCGTACGCCGTGGACGCTGAAGCGAACCATAAACGCGGGCTCCCCACCATGCGAGAGCTTCGTGCTTCTGCGTTGGGTTTTGTGAGTGGCGAACGATGTGAACCCCTCGTGGTGATCGTGCGTTCGCCAAAGTTCAAGTTCAAAGCTAAAGCCATCGCGGAGTTCTCACGCGATCAACCGCGCGGAAAGCTGGGACCACTCACTGGTACTCACTGTTGCGCTCGTTGGATTGTTGTTGGTTGGTTGGTTGGTAGGTTGGTGGAAAACCGAAAGTCCCACCGGGGGGGGATTGGTGGGCTAGGGATCTGCGAGATCGTCGAGTGTCAAAAGCGTCACACCAAACTGAATGTCATGCGGGTTTGTTGCTCATGTTTCTGTTGCTGTGGTTTTGTGTTGTGATCGCCAGTGAGCAGAAACAACCGGACAAACCACCAATCACACCCCTTTAACCGGGTGCCAGCAGTTCAAGGACTGTTCAGCGTCGCTTAGCCACTCGACATAACTTGACCAACTCGATCGCTGCGAGGGCCGCACCACGATGAAGTAAGGTTACTATCCAGTAGCGCAGCATAAGCACCATAACACTATTACTAAACGTGATTAACATTTATCTGGTCGGTAACCTGGTAGGCAAACGAACAAAATATTAAACCAGAAGCAAACCGAGAACGCAAATGACCGAGTTGGCTCCACGGCAGTGCTATTGACTTTGCTTCATACATAATCATACAGCTTTGCGAGCACCGTGCTCCTTTGCCATCTCTCGTAGTCATACTCATAAACCTTGTGCGACCATTTCCATTAGCACTCTTGTTGTTGCTGCTGCTGCTGTAGCGAAAAGGGCACCTCGGATGGTTGGTTTATTGAATAAAATGGTGCGCTAGCTCTTATCGAGCAGCGACGAAACTAGTTTCGATGGTATCTTGTCCAATCTGACACCGGCGCCGGACACAAGAAACCTGCTAATTGGCATGTTAAACCATCTTGCCTACCTGATTGCAGATCAACATGTCGACGATCTGGCTCCTGGTGTCAGTTAGTACCAGGAGCGGGATGTAAAAATGAAATGAATCACTTTTCTGTCATTCCAAATGGTGTGCGAGTTGTACAAAGAACTTATGAAACTTTATTTGCGATCCTTTTGACCTTTACTGCTTTCAATACAACACAATACCAACCAACGATCCGACCCGTGGATCGTGAGTCATACAATCCATTTGTCTTGGACCCCACCCCCGAAACCTACGCATCATTTCTCCGAAGTAAGCCAACGACTGCATCATCATCATCATCATCATCATGCAAACGGACACAATTGTGTCACCGTGCTCGATCCCGATGCAACAGACATGCAAACCAGCCGGGATTAATTAGACAATCCGACGGTGGTTCCTACGTCAGAGATCCAATTTACGGTGGTCGACGGTGGTTGACATCACGAGTAGGCGAGCTGAGTGTGTCTAGAGCTAATCCCCAAATGATCTCGCGGTAAAGGGGAAGGGGCTCAATAGAGAGAAAGGTTGCTGCGATGCTCACGGCCTGCTGAGCCATCACGGGGCGAATCGGAGTCGAGTAGTAATTGAGCATTGCGCCGCTTAACCTAGAAATCTGTGTGACAATTCAACACCGCGCACCAAAGCACCGCTCGCACCACCACGCTCTGACCCTGATCTCTTCCACGGCGCACAAGCAGACACACACACACACATTCGCTGGCACACCGTTGGCCCTAACCTTTCTCCGTTGCCAGGGCCGGGGCCAACCGAGTGCTGGGCCCCCACATTGGACGCTGCACGACCAGCGACCGCGTCGAGCGCACGACGCTTTTTGAGGTCAACTTTTCTTTTCTCTCGCGCGCCGGTGCCATTCCCTAATGCCCTCGATTCCAGCCTGCCAGCCTGTCAGCGAACACAGCAAGCCAACCATCCAACCATGCAGCCGGTTTTTATGCTTCGCTTTACGTCAGTGTACAGTGTACGCTACGCCAGCGGAACATAATGGGTTGATGGTGGCGTACACATAACGCGCGCCGGGCCCCGACACCGATCCGCGGTTCCTATCTATGGTGCCATCTATTACCCCCGGTCCATGAGCTCGAGCCCGAGTGAGTTTGCATCCCCGAGGGCCCTGTTTTCCTTTTTCCGCTGCCGCTGCGACCAACCGGTTCTGCACAAGCGGATGATCGTGGTTGCGGTGGATGGAGCGGCGAACGGAAAGAGAAAACTTTTTTCCGCGATCTCTAGTTAACGAACGAAGTAAGTGTTATAATGATGGGTTGGATGGGCCGTTTTTTGTGCATTTTGTTTTATTTCCAGCCAGTTGTTTAGAAAGGAAACACTATGTTTTTTTTATATAAAGAATTGGAGCTAATAGAAGGAAGGTTCAAGTTCGAGGCACAAAGATACAAAACAAATCCTGGTGTATGTTTTGGTGTTGGGGAAAAATATAAAAACTGGTCTATAGAGGAAGTCGTCTAGGTATATAATGAAACACATTGAGAGAAAGGCAAATTGACGAATGAAACTAAGCACATGGATGTATGTGTTGTTAGCAACTGATTTATCATATTTTTACCGAGTGCTTTGTACGAGTGTTATAGCAAAGTTCTTCATATTCTTCTATATTTTAAAATATTGTTCCAAATTTTTACTTAAAACAGACTTCCTACATACTTACACTAGAATCCTTTAAATTTTGTTAAATTTCTTCCAAATGTAAATGGACATCTGTGGCATAGATTTAATGCCCCTATTACCAAATTGCTGCACGTTGATGAGTTAGCAAAACATCTTCCCCGGTTATGTTTTTCTGCAAAACCATCCGTGCAAAGTATTAGTAATAAGCAGAGCGCCATCGTGTTAGGTGTTGGAACGCACGTAATGGTAAAGCACACTCCATCATCCTCGCAAGGATGATGCTAGTGTTACCGTTTAACAATTGGCTCAGCAGTGTAGAGTTGATGAAGTCACTGTAGCGGGGAATAATTAATTTTGTAATGCCCCAATCACGTCATTTCCAGCTCCATCTCCCTCTTGTCCGCCCCGCTATCATCGGAGATACGGAGTATCTTTCCTTTTTTCCGTTGTTGATGTTGTTGAATGTTCCAATAAAGCTCCGTTTTCTCTTTCTCTTTCGCCCCCTGGTACTCTTCTGGGTGTGAGCGTCATCTGCCGCGCTTGAACGGGGCCGCTTAACAAACCGTGAAGCACGCGTAAAGCTGCGTCAATCGCAGCCCCACGGCCACCCTTAGAAAGATGAAGCAAAACAAACGGCGTGCAGCGATGGCGGCAAAAAGCGTGTGCGCGAACACAAAATAATGAAATAATGTGAAGTGGAGAAAGAAACATACAACCCCCCAAAGAGGGGAAAAGGGGAACGGGGTGATGAGAAAGAAAGGCTGGTCCCCAGCCAGCGTCGTAGCGGATTGGACGACGTTCGACATACTCTGCGGTCGTGCCAGCAGCGGAGGAAAGCCACCGAAGTGAGTGAAAGAAGAAAGTATCTAGGTCAAACTTGTTGTTGCTGCCGCCGCGGTCCTCCAGTCCGTCCGGTGCGATTGTAAGCAACGAGAAGAAAGAGGGTATAGAAGAAGGGATGGAAGGCCAAGGTGGATTGTGGGGTTGGCTGCAGTTTCTGCCGCACGATCGTTAGCAAAACAGAAACCCCGAGCAACAGCAAACTCCAGATGAAGATTCCAGTCACGGCGAATGAAGAACAACCATCGATACGATCGCCGCTCGTTCCGTTCTCTCTCTCTCGCTCTCTGCACCGCTCTCCAGGGATCTGATCGTCCAGCTCCCGTCCATCATCACACGATCGAGGATGGGAAAATCGCGCTCTACAATGGTGAAAGTATTGCGAGACATTTTCGTAGCTGCGGCCTTTGGCGGTAGCTTTCTTCGGTTACATCGATTACGTTTTCACATATCCCTTTCGTCGGGATCGCTTTCCACGCGTGGTCACCACAGAAGGGGGATCTCGGAACCACCAAAAGGGAAACAGGAGAATTCCATTACCATTCAGCGAACGTTTAACGCAACAGAATAACCTATTTCTGTTTTCAAGAAAAAATGCCAATAAGTTCTATCAACACGTTCTACCCGATTCAAAAACATTGCACTCATATCTACGAAATAAATTATTTCTCATTTATTATCATTTATTTAATTTTCCGATTTATTCCGATTTCAGAGGGTATTCTCACAATCATATAAAGATTTTTATGTAGAGCCGCAATATTAGGGATGGCAAATACAGAGCACTTTCTGTGTTCGTATTCGTTTATCATACTTTTTACTTGATAAAAAATAATACATTTTAAACAAAAAGTTGAGCGAGTTGTTAGAAAGCTTCAAGCATTCATGATGTACTTTTAAAGAATTGCGATTTAAGAGCTAGTCATGTTTTGTTGTTGATATTCTGTTATTAGAAATATATAATAACATCAACTTTTTGTAATAATAAAGGGCACACATGAACCTACTCATTAGCAACATAAAACCTCACCTGTGAGTATCGAAACATAAACCGCCTCACGCTCGAGCATTTACCTTGCACCAAGGGCATCCATAATCACCAATAAATACTTGCTACATTCCTCCATGTTGTTCGTCTTTTTATAGTTTTATTTAATGTTTCTACTGATCGATCATCATCATCACGTTAATGACTTTTATCCTGTACAGTCTAGGTCTTGATATCATAAAGTGCGTTTACAGCAGCTGGTTAACCCATACCATATCATCGTTAACTGCTCATCATTGTCCAACATCGTTTCTGTCGAGCACAGAGAACGAGTGAAAACTGGAGCCAGCTACCAATTAATGAGTGAAAATCCCCGAACCAAACCTCGGTGGGCCGAGAAATCGAAAACACAAAACTCCACAATCCGGTATTGCAACACAACACTGGAAGCCAACAAAACCCAAACCGTGGCCCAAAGAAAGCGCGCTCCCGTGAAACCACGAACCGATGAGCGTATCGGTTTTTGTGTAATTGTTTTGCACACAAACTGTCTTCCACAACAGATTACTTCACACCAAACCGAACCGATCGATCGATCGACCGTCGACGTTGTTGTGCCAAATTAAAACACTCCCGCGCACATTATCCACATTATGCGATCAGCGGCCCCCCCAAAACGCCCACCTTTCCTTTACCCAGGCGAAGGGGGAAAGCGTCAATCGGGCGGATCCTTCTCACCCCCCTCTCCCTCTTTTCGCTCAAGTTCTGGCGGACGCATTTTTGCCTCTTTCCTTTTGGGCCATTTCTTCGCGTGCTTCTCGCGCGTTTGCTTCATCTTTGGCCACCGGTCCCCTCTCCTACCTTCGTTCACTTAACCTAAATTTCTTTCGCTTTCTACTTTTCCCCATCAACCACCAACCACCAGCGGACGCTTTCTTCGATGGCCACAACGTCAACGATGCCGACAACGACGACGACGCTGCTGTGCTGCTCGATCGGTCGATCTGGCTTTTTCTTATGTTTTAGTAATGTGCTTTCTCGTGGAGCCTACACCACTAACCACCAACGCGCAATAGACACCCTCCCACTGCCCACCCGGGTGAGGTGATCGGAGAAGCTGGTGAGCTAATGCGCGGTTTGGAATTGGTTGGCATAAATATGTAGCAGCCACGGCGTAGCTTTCTCGTGACAACCGCTGTTTGACGTTTGCACGTCTTGGGAACAGATCGATTTCCATCAAGCACATCCTTTATTCCGGACTCTCCACCTCATATCACTGCACTGCACGTGGACGGAAGCCTTCCTCGAATGCATATTGCGGTGTCACTCCCTCCCTTCCCATCCTGTCCCTTTTGCATAGTCACATTGGAATGCAGCTCTTCCCGTGCAGCTCAACCGCATCCTCTACGATGGCGGTCATCGCAGCACAGCACACACAACATTCTAAGGCCGCGCCTCGTGCTCACGTGTGGCCGCTTTACGCTCGTCAGCTCACCCTGCTCACGTGGACATCCCATACACACACACACACACACACACACACGCCCTGTGAATGATTGCGAACAGTTTCGTTACACAACCGCGCCACTGGGTTCTAGGTAAAAACGTAAAACATAAATTGGTGCGATGAGTTCTACAATCCTGTAAACAACGAGTATTACCGATCATTATCGCGCCAACCAGCAACGACGACGACGACCGGCGGCAGCGAGTAAACACGAGAAGCTCGCATTACAAATCGTGACCCCACGTGTGACCGCTTAGAAGGTTGCTGCCTCGTGGAATCGGAGGAGATGGGGGGGTGGGGGGTGGTGGAGGACACGACACACGCTACTACTACCCCGTTCCTGCTGTTTGGGATGTCTACTGTCTGTCTGTGTGTGTGTGTGTGTCGCCATTGGACAATCACGATATGGCCGGATGGTCGCGCCCGGACCCGGATCGTTTGGTTGCATTTTTAGGTCATCCTCGAAATATGTAACCACGGACACCACGGGTGGAACCAGAAAGAAAAGTGTTTGCAAGCGGATGCGAAAAACGCGCGGAAAACGGTGTGAAACGGTCGTCAGAATGCGATGCCGACCGACACACGGACCGAAACCGAACTGAAAGGCAGAAGGAAGGCGTGTAACGAGCAAAACAAAGAGGGGACAGAGCGACACAAATTGGGTCAACGGCACCGGACAAGGTCTTTTCGGTTTCCCCGCGTGCCGAGGGTGTTTTCCCTCGGGATCATCGGGAGCCTTCGTTCGTTAAGAGCTCGCTGTTACGCCATCATGCCGCCGTTCCGGTTGGCTGGATTCTACTGAACACAGAGCAGCACCAGCACCGGTGCCACAATGCTAATCGAGAGGGGTTCGGCCAACTTCCGGTGTTCATGTGTCAGTAGCAGCAGCAGCAGCAGCAGCAGCAATAACAGCGGGAGTGACAGTCCACAGATGGACACAGTACTTGGGCCACGGATGAAAGTGTTACAAAATTAGGTTAAACAGTCCCACAGGGAATGTCCGCAACAATGTCGCCTTCGCCCCACTATTGAGATGCGCAACAACAAATGAAGCATTAGCAGTAGGCGATGGTGGAGCAGTAGGCGACGACGCGAGCACGTTTTCGGATCCGGAGGATGTTGGTTGCGTCGTCAAATCTGATTCGATGTTCAAGAGCCCCGCGGGACTCTCGGATTCACATGTCGACGACATACGTTTGGGGCGCACAAGCACCTTCTTCTTCTTCTGCTTCACCAGCCGGCCAGTGGTGCTTATCAACGGTAAGCGATCGCGTAAGTGGACGGACGACGGACCGAACGGTGGAACGGAAGGAACGCACGTTCGCTCGCCGATAGAGCGAAGCGGAATAGACGCGCGCCACGCGCATCACCTTCCCTGCAATGTGACTTCGGATTGCGGTGCAACGTGATCGCGGTCGCAGCAAACGCCAACGCCAATCGCCACCGAACCACCTGTGCCTGGCCTGGCCTGGCCTGGCCCGGCCTGCCAGCCCAGCGTATTCGTCCTTGCTTCGTGGATGCACTGAAGCTGATGAGACTGGTCTGGATGAAAAAAAAACAAAACCTGTGGCCTGTCAGGGCCTTCACCATCTCGAACCAGAGGACACCGCAGCGAGTGAGCGACAAAAAAGTTATTTTCACCTCACGACACGTAACGAACCGCGTTGATTAGACCGTTTTGCGCTGCGTTTGACAAGCTGCCCACTAGCGAGGGCTGCTGCTGGTAAGGAGCGCTATCGGAGATTCTGTTTTTTGGGAAAGCGCAAAAAAGATGTTGATGGGACAATGGTGTATCCGGTGCCCGACACGCGGAGTGCGTCCGCACAAATGCGTTTATCTAATCGAGCGGACTAACCCTGCACTGCAGTATCGCGTGCAGTGATGGTAACAGGTTAAGCCACGTTCACTAAACACATTACATCGATTCGCAAGCCAGTGAATGGGCCTCTTACATAAACCACGAGGCGATAGGTAGTCTGTGAGAACTGAAACGATTCTGAAAGGATCTGTAAGGAAATGATATTTCTTTCGTTTGAAGTTCGCAAATCAGGTTCATTTTTGATTATGTTACTTTACTTTACAAAACTTGCATCAAAGTGGATAGCTTCCTGTCCAATGCAGGTGACAAATACAAAAATTAATCACATTCATCACATACACATACTCTGACACACACACACACCCACGTGGTTCGATGTGTTTCGATTTGATGTTTTGAGTCTTTCGATTCGTTTAAGCATCCATATCGCATCATTTGGACCATCCAGTTAAAATCTCCCTGCCAGGGGCGTTACCTTTAAACTTTCTCCTGTTAAACGTTCCTCAAGTATTCGGTAGAATAGATAAACCTGCAGACAGCAATAGAGTTCATGGGAGCTTGTTTTTTTTTCAATAAGTGTATATATTTTTATTTTTTATTTTTCTTTATCATGTTCGTTTTGTATAAAAAATATAATAAATAAAAAAAGGATTATCCTTCTTTGATTACACGCTCTGCATCAGCTCAGAGCGGACGACACGTACTTAGGGTATAGGATACATGGGTTTTCATATAAAAAGATAAGAAAAACAAACAGATGAGGCTCGAGCTCAGTTATACACAGTGCGTACAAATGGACCAAATCATAACATCTGCAACGTTAAACCTAGCCAAAAAAAACTAACTTACACTTGCATAATAGTCGCATACCGTCTCCTGCCTCATTTCTTAACTGTAACAGTTGAATAATGACCTTACTTGCGTTCACGTAGTGAATCTTATTAACTCTGTCGTGTATCGATACAGTAGGATCGTAATCAAATAATGTTTTAAAATAGCAAAAAAAATAATAGAAAGAATAAACAATCAAGAGAACGGAGCAGCAAATAGTAAATGTAAAAACCAAACCGAAAAACCACAAACACAAACCGGGTTAAATGGTTCACCGAATCAACTTCAGCCGGCTCGACAGTGCGAGATCGGAACGGGAATTATCATTAAAAGCATACGGGATTACGGGCAGGGTGAGCACTCTGCACTCCTCCCTGCCCTCTATACGGCTGTTTGTTGATTTTTGTTTTTTTTTTTCGTTTTGGGTTGTAAAACTGTTTCCAAACCTACGATATCACATTTCCGAAAAAGTTTGCTCCTCCGGGCTTTCTTACTATTTTCCTTTCGTTTCCTTCCATCCTAAACTCATCTTCCAAATTTGGTTCTTTCTACCTCTCAACCCCCTGCTGCTGAACTGTGTTCCAAGTAGTGGTAGTAGCAACTGCACTGCAGCCGCTACTCCGATCCGCCCGCTTCGATTCATGTGCATCAACATTTCTGCAATATATGCCGTTGCCGTTTCGCCGGTGAGGAATAGTAGGCGAAACGCAGTAGCTGCCAGCCTTGTATCGTGCTTACGATAAGAGAAGTGGTGCCGAAGTGTTGCACTTCAAATACACACATACACAGACACACGCACACACGTATAGGAGCGACGTTATGGAGGTTTGAGGTGCCCTTAAACACTACCTAGTGAGTCTTCTAACAAGACAGTCTTCCCTGAAGATATATAAAGTGTATGTTTCATTTTCTCTTCTGACGTTAACTTGAGCCAAATCTCATCGCCAGCTACCAATACTCGCGTCGCGCACGCATGCACGTGCATACGCACTCCATACTTTCCGTTTTGATTCCCTTGTTTAACCAGTTGCTTGTTTGTTTGTTTGTTTTATCCTTAAGTTAAGAGCAGAATTATCATACATGGACTGAGAGTATCTCGAGGTTTTTTTTTTTTTTTGTTGTTTTTATACGATTTTCCCTTTTTCTGTTCAACTCTTTTCACTTCACTGTGCTACAATTTGTAAAAGGAATACAAATTCTTCTCTTCTTCTTATAGGTAGCTTGCTTACGCTTAATGATATACATAGTAGTAGTAGTAGTAGTAGTTATAGTAGTAATAGTTTGATTGATTGATGTAGTTCGGTTTTCACATTTACAGTTCTGCTGTACGTACTCTCTTGCCGGAGGCTGCCTTAATGAACGTCTTATGCGTCTTATGTATGTTTAAAACAAATATTCAAAACCCGAGAAACATTCACACACACTAGTGGGCACCAGCCAGCCAGTAGCCTTCCGCATCCAGAAAATACTGTTTTGCTCCAAATACTCCCAAGTAACGAGGAGCCATCAGGGGGAGAGGATGTGGCTAATGTGGCTAACGGACGGACCGGTGCCTATCAGCATTCCATTCTGTTTCCCGCTCGTTATTGTTTCTCTTCAATTTAGTTTAAAAAGCAACAAATCTATCTCCAAATAAATATGTTTTATGCACAGCTATATGTACATGATGCTGCATCCCCTTCAATGTGGGAGCAATAGTGTCATCTCCTCCCTTCAAAAACCTGGTGTGTTTTATGTTCCACTCCATCATCCGATCAATCGGATGCGATCCGATTCTGCCTCACTTGGAGTGCGCTCCATCGCTCTCTCTTTTCTCCACTTTTTTCCCCCTTCCTGCCCCTGCTACTTTCTTCTCCTCCTTCGCCAGAGAGAGAGTAAGACAAAATTTGAAAGAAGAAAAAAAAACCGATTCACTTGACTCACCGGAGCGGCCCGGGCCAAGCGTTTGCGCGGCACGCAATCACAAGCCGTTGCTGCGTGCGTGCACCCGAACAAGCTTTCTCTTCACTAGGCTCTTTCTCTCTGTCTTCGTCTCGTCTCCCGTTTTCTTGTCGTTCCTCTTGAAGCGATCTCAATAAACGAGTCGCTTGATCGCGCACGCATCTTGGCCCCCCGGGTGGGACCCGTTGGGTCGGTTAAAAGCTGTCGTAACTTTCACCAACTTCGAGCGCTCCACGCCACCAGAAATTCCAATCCGATCAACTAACCCACTAACACATAAATGATGCTCGGTTTTCCCTTCTGCTTCCCTTTAGGAACTGGATCAATCCTCCCGGGGTTTACCTCTTCACCGACCGACGACGACGTCGCGGTGGTCGTCGTTGTTGCCGTGATTGTGGTGGTGGTGGCCGTGTCGGACGACCGAGCTACTGGGCCGCCGCGGTCACACCGAAGGCACTGCCGGTCGTGTTGGAGATCATCATGTTTTTGATCGTGGCCACCTCGGACTCGAGCCGGGCCAGCTTCGACTGTAGATGGATGTTCTCCTCGGTCTTCTTGCTGATGACGACCGAGGCCGGAATGGAGGTGATCTTACCGGCGGCAGCGGCCGCCGCCATCATCGCCGCCGTCATCATGGTACCGCTCGCACCAGCCACCGGTCCATCGCTGATCACTGGTGTTCCGGGCAGCGGTACCATCATCTTCTGTTCCGCCTTCGTTGGCCACTCATTGGTCGAGATACCGGAGTCACGCTCATCCGACGAACCATCACCATCGTCCCAGGAAGGTGACGCCGACCGCAGCCCGACCGGTTCCTGTTTAATGTTCTGCAGGGCCAACAGTGCGGTCGCCGCATCCTTATCGCCAAGGTGCGACTTGTGGCGTAGCTTCACCGGGAGGCTGTTGGCGTGCTCGTGGATCTCACGATCGCACCGATCCGGTTCCTCCTCACCACAGGACGCACTGCCGGCGCTAGCGGTCGAGGAACGCGGTGGACTGGCACCGCTTACACTGGCCGCCGATCCGCTATCGTACGGGGACGGTGCGCGCCGACTCAGATTCAGCACGTTCGCCGTAAGCGTGAGCGCCGCATTCGGGGACAGTTCGCCAGCGGTGCGCGGTGGTGAGGCGTAGAGGGCATTGGTGGCAGCGTAGGCCGCTGCGGCGGCCGCTGCTGCCGACGACGACGACGAGGAAGACGCCGAGGACGATGAGGATGTCGCCGAGGAGGACGGCGAGGAACTGGCGTACGGGGAGGTTGCACCGACCACGAACGGATGCACATGATGGTGCGGGTGGTGGTGGTGATGCGGCGGCAGATGATGCGGATGGTGCAACGCATGCGGATGATGCGCATGATGCGGATGGTGAGGATGATGTGCTGCAGCGGCGGCGGCGGCGGCAGCGGCGGCGGCCGCGGCAAAGTGATGCGGGTGCGAATGAGCAACCAGCGGGATATGGGCGGGAGGTGAACTCGCACCAACCACGGCACCACCGGATGGGCTCGTGCTGGAGATGATCGTCAGCGAAGAGGCGGAGGTAGCCGGTGGTGTCGTTGAGCTGCTGGCCGCCGACGACGTCGAGGGCGATCCGAAGCGAGCCGGTACGACGACCGACGAT